>NW_018408079.1:134245-251410 GCF_002113885.1 Mizuhopecten yessoensis
GAAGCTGTTAACTCTGGTGCTGGACTGTCAGTGCCCGATGTTGGCTGTTACCAGGAAGCTGTTAACTCTGGTGCTGGACTGTTAGTAACCGATGTTTGCTGTTACCAGGAAGCTGTTAACTCTGGTGCTGGACTGTCAGTCCCCGATGTTTGCTCTTACCAGGAAGCTGACATTTGTTTTTGACATGGTCTACATGAAACACTATTTAAAGAATAAGACTGTCTGCCGAGGCCAAAAGAAATGAATTCACATACCTTTCTTTATGGTTGTGAAAACTCAACATCAATATGAATACAAGTATTCTGGAGAAGGTTCAGTGTTTCATTAAAAATACTAAACGCTTTTACTAGATTACATTTATTTATATATCAATCATCACATGACTTTGCTGTTTGGAATAATACCAGCACAGAATTGTACGTTTAGGTTGTGCAGTCCACCAGCACCATTTTTAGCAAATGTTTGTGAAATCTAGTTTCTGTATCAATAATCGCCAAACAAAAAATATTAACATACGATAAACTATTTATAGATAAATTACATACATATGATTTGTCATTATTTCCATATGATGTGCGTAACTGTTTATTACGGTAAGGAGAGGGCGCTCAATTCCTTTGAATCCAAGATCTGAACAATGAATATGTATTCTGAAATACGGTGTTTTATAGACATATTTTCCCCATATCTGTATTTCTACATAAGTTTCAAAACACTTTAGTCATGAATTTGCATTCTGACCTTTCAAACCACTGGTGATTCCTAAAAGGACGAAATAACTATATGGCACAGTCAATATTTTTGTTGTTTTTGGTATTCTACATAGGCAAAACACTTCCAGATATTATTTTGCGGTTGGTTGATTCTGGTGCTGGTATATCAGTTCCCAAGGGTAGTCTACACTCTGTAGCTGGAATTGATCCTGATACGGTTTGCACGAAATACTTGTTAATAATTAAATTGCATGTTATACGGCCACGTTTGGTGCATTTAATATTTAAATTGGTCTGGTTTCTGCATTGTCCTGTTCACTTTATAGGTACGTGTTGCTTCATATGTCTGGCGAATATTTTATAAGGAACATAAAGTGAAATGTGAGCCATGAAATACAAGCTGAATAGATTAGCATTGAAAAATGCTATAAAACCTAATTATGTATGAATTTAAGTTCGAGTCCCGTCATGACACTTTACGTTCCGGTCTACTCGGATATTAATGACTACGTGTTTGGGTGGTGCTAGGATTAATGGCAGCACCGGGTCATACTCAATGCAATAAATAAATAAGTAAATTGTGGTATCATTAAAGATTCTGTCACATGTTTTCTACCGATATGATACTTTCTACCCCATATATTGATGAGATTCTTTAATGTAATCAGTTTCGTTTATAAAGTTACTTTTTGGAATAGCTTGCAGATTGACACTAAATTCTATTCTAAGAACGTTGTCTTTCCCCATTGCAAATTTAAATAAGATAAAAACGTATCTCCATTATGCATTGTTCTCCCGATCCAGATCCCCTGTTTTTTCTCGAATGTGCATTTTCAGACTTGAAAAGTGTGAAGTTTACACAGCATTTTCTAGTGAGAAACGCGTCTGAAATACTTATCAGATAATCACTTTATTAACTGTTTATACTCAGAAGATAAAAATCGATAAGGAAAATTTACCACAGTACCTGTTCAACGTCAGATTATCGATTTATTTCTATATTTATCATTCACACCCTAGCACCCTGACCCTCTGGGCTTACGCGTTGTACACCAAGAAAGCGTCTTATCACACTAGACGGGTTTTTCTCGTGAACAATGCAATGGTTTTAAGATTTAATGGAAATACAGTAAGATACCTACTCATGGACATCAGACCTTGGGTTATTTTGTTCTTTGCGATCGAAGGGCAAGCGGGTAAGTAATTTGAAATGAACAACATGAGACAATAGTCAAACATGAAAAAAAACCTATTCAAAGATAAATAATAACTACGTGATTTTTTTTAAGGTTTGGCTAAAAATAAAACATTTTTTTTCACTTAACAAACATATAAACACAGATTTAAGTTAGTTAGAAAAAAAAAACAGAAAAAAACATTCTTCATGGGTACTCTAGGTGTAATTAAGGCTCAGTTTTAGCTGTAAAACAAATCTGGGAAACATTTAAAAATTATTTTAGAACTCCTTTAAAAAGCCAAAGGCCGTACAGATAATCCAGGAAATGGGTAAAATCCAAGATGCAAATGCAGATATATAGATATACATATATATTATGTCTTTATTCACTCCGCAAGAGAGACCAATTGTATATCATGGATAATGTAATTGGATAAGTCTAACCGCATACTTTGTTACATTTAAAGACCGTGTTGATGCTTAAAATTCTGCGTGTCTCTGTATTATAAACATTGCGACGTTTGGAAAATAGCGCAGATTCCACCATTTATGCCCTGTTTGTATAGATAGTTCAAACCTCCTGAAACTCGGCATTTTATTTTCTTGGTTGCCATCAAGGATTTAAATGTCATTCAAGTGAGGTATATTAACATATATGGAAATAATTTTGTAAAAGGTATGGAAAATGATCTAAGAAATTTCCTCATAATCTCAGACCATGTCTATATAATAAATGCATATCTATATTATACACAATCCAAGTTGTTTATTTCGTAGTACGTAACTCGGTTATGTATTGTGTTTATGTTGGGTTATGACATCGACTCGGAGGGTGACATCTTATTTTCCAAATTATTTTCATTAACATCGCTCTCACATACATGTATCAATCAGGAAAGTTAAATACAAATAGATTATCAAAATATCAAAAGATATCCGAGCATTTTTCGTGTATTATGTTCAGTATATTCGACTGCATCCAAAGAACTCTTTTCCTTTGCAGAAATGCGCTTTTCAACGTACACGAGGAAGCCAGCCTTCGACAATATAATACCTAAGAAAGGTCAGCTATGGTCTGTATCCTGTAGAAGTCGGGCGGAGTGTTGTATAATCTGTCAAACTGACAGTAAATGCATCAGTTATTTCTACAAGTCTTCACAATGCAGAGGCTTCCCTTACATGATGACTTCGTACGTTGCGACTAATTCTGTCCCGGGGCTGGTTTACACTGACTTGGATGGTATGTACACTAGAGTTTATGTCACTTTATTATATCACAAAGTTGTATAAGAATCTTCCAAACATGCTTCACACTTGTGAGAAATATCAAAGAATTCGCACTACACTTGCTGTAGAATTGATACAACTGTATTGTATCACAAAGTGGTTTAAGAATTATTCGCACGCACATGTCACACGTTCCTGAAAATATCCACCCACTATTGAAATATTGAAATATTATTCGTTAAGAAACGAAATTCATCCTCGAAGAAAATGCTTTATTCTTGTTTTTTTCTATTTCGTTTGTTTTATTATTATTGGTTATTTATTAAATTCCTATTTATTGGGTGTTTTTTTTAACTATTTAATATTTAAATTTTTATTTATTTCAATAAAAAAAATCCTTGTTTGAAAAATATATGCTCACTTATCTTTTCAATCATTATAAAGCCATTAAACATGTTTTTTTTTTTAAATATTATCATTACGTTGCTGCAAATTTAAATGCAAATAAAAGACGAATTAGGAAATATGTTTTTCAAACTTTGTCACGAAACCATCTAAAAAATCATAATCCCAGTGTTAAGGTATTCTTCATCTAAACCGACTATCTATTATATATTACAATATAGCATATTATTCCTATCTGATTCATGCAATTTCTGATTTCAGTGGTAGATTCCTCGTTTGTTGTCTTGCTGCGTGGCGGGTGGAAGGATAAAATCTGGTTGTTTTCGAGCACTCAGGACGACAGACGCAACACCTTGATTGCATTGTTGACTACTCAGAGTAGTCTTGGTGTCAATGAATTACAAGGACGACCTGACTACGGTGTCTCCGGATCGCTGAGTGGCATGATGGCTATATTCGTTTGTCTAAGAGATAACAGTGTGCTCCTAGAAGCAACACTTATCACATTGAGTGATGTCCAACAACGGCAAACGATCATCAGTTTCCTTGGCGGGGCTACATCCCTCGATCAACTTAGTGACCACGATTTAGCTAGTATGTGCGACTAGAGATCCCGACCTGGCTAGTGTCTGTTGACCATCTTGGTACAGTCACATATTGATAAGGTACTGATATTATATTCGCAAAAACTATCTTAAACAGCCGCTGAAGATTCCATATTTGATTTCATGAAATAGAATACAATTACTACGATGCAGTTTCGGAAACTATTTCATGAGAATAACTTTTCGGTCTCGTCTTCCCACATGAGATGTGAATAAAAAAAACAGCGTGAGAAATTACACTGAACAGTACCTAATCTACCGGATTTTACAAGTGGAACGCAACATGTGATATTCATAATTCTTGTGTCTGTTTTCAGAAATCAGCCACCGAGAAAACATGCAATCCGATAGCAACGTTGTACAAGACAAGATCACGCAAAGGCTGCTACACATTTTCCAATATCTAGCTCTGCAATTGGTGAGGACACGTTGCAGATGACGGCCTTCGAATTTGCCGAACATAACTCAACTCTCTTCAATTTATATATGGATTGAACGGCTTTTTATTTTTTTATTTTCATGCCGGTATGAACGCAAATCAGTTACATCCATATTGCATGAAGTCCGCTAGGTCCGATGGATGTAACCGATTTGCGTTCATACCGGCATGGACATTAAAAAGCGCCGTTCAATCCATGTTTTTACATTTTACTATTGAACAATTGTTTGATTTTATTCATTTGTTTTTAAATAATTAATTTATTAGTGCGTTTGTATATGTGTCGTCCTTTAAACGATATCGGCGGAACAGCTCTATTTAAATGAAATTGGCGCCAATAACTAACCGGAGTCATTTGAGCGTTTGACGAAGCGAAGCGACAAGACTCTCATTGAGCAAGGTTAATCTATGACGTCATACGTAAACCACGTATTACGTCACGAGAGTTTTTGCTTTCATATTCAAATGAAACGCATTTCTGCTGGTAATGTTCATATAGTAGGTTGCAGCGCAAATGTAAATATAAGTGTCATGACACTTGTTTTTGATTCCTTTTTTATTCTATGCAATGTACACTTTGTATTTCAATGAATTGTCAAAGAGTTTGAATAAAACAAAGTTTAAACCAACTCTCTTCAGTTTCATAGACAATTTAAAAAAATGGTGGCTATCGTAAATCCTGAATGTTGATAATGGGTTACTTTATAAAAGGAATTTCTAATACAAAGTACTGCCACAAAGTAGGAACAACGCCATACCAATAGATCTACGTACGCACGCAGTTGTCTCCGACAGTCAGAGACACGGCTGTCATCTTGAATTTAGCAAGTTAAAGTTATCGGTCGTTTACATCCCAGATATACCTCCCATAACGTGTGGACTTTTTATGCTATTTTACTATCATCATGTTTATATTCTGTTGGTGTGATCATCACCTCAAGCAATCGGGAACCGTCGGCACTTTCCGTAAAAGAGAAAATATTTTTAAGTGCCGACAGTTCCCCATTGCTTAAGGTGATGATCACACCAACAGAATATAAACATAATGATAGTAAAATAGCATAATTGGCGGTGAAACAATAGGCAATGTCTAGATTGGTTTGGTTTAGTATTGTTTAACGTCCTCTCAACGGCTATTGTCATTTTAGGACGGTACAGTAAATTAGTTTGTGATCAAATTACTATACAGTATATAACTATCTATTCCTGCAATTTTTCTCTTTACCGAAATGTGCAAACTTAATCACAATGGAAAGACAAATATATTATTACAAAAGAAAATGTATGTTGATTAAATCTGCGAGAAATGTTCGAGAAATTAAACCATCAATCAACCAAGTACATAATCATGTTATATCCATTACTAAATAGTTATGTATATGTAATGTTTTTATACACCAGCTGCACGAGGTCTAGAAATGTACGCTTGTTTTTTTTGTGGTCGCATTGTCTGAAAGGTTCTAACGCCAAATATGATTCCTGTTTCTTGTGGTTGATGATTATATAATTATGATATCAATAAAATATGTCCATAAATATACCACCAAGGAAGATGATTTATATAGGCTTTAATCCTGTTTGTCTCATTCTTTTGACAGTGTTATATTCTTGTCAATAAAATTTGTGGAAATAGAAATGATATTAAAATTAAGATACAAGTATTTGGCTTGTTCCGCAGGTTCCTGACTGCGATTTTCATCTAAATTTAAGAAAATTTAATTTACACAAGTTTAACAGTGTTATTATTATATGAAATTGCATTGCTTATATGCTTTAGTTCTTTTTGTTAATGTTCCAAAGTGTAAGTATGCAAGCTCTCATCGTAGTTTTATGACAACGGTTTAATTTTTAGCTCGCCTATTCGGAGAATAGTGGGGCTAATGTAATCCCGGCGTCAGCGTCTCACTTCGATGAGGTTTAAGTTTCGAGGCAAGTTTTCCCAGACAGTGTTGCATCATCGCACTCAATACACTGTGGTCTATTGTATGGTTTTGGCATTTATGTGGAGTGTAAGTAATGTGCCGAACCATATTTACATATTTTAAGGGCCAAAAACAGCTTAATTGGACTTGGTAAAAAAAATGGTAATTTTGGGGTTAAAGGTTTTGGTAAATGTATTTTGGTGAAGTGTTGGATCAGTATGCGCACAACAGTACTGTTTCATAGATATCACACGGTTGTTTTATGGGTATCGTGGTTGGTATATATTAAGGTGTGGACTGTGAATAAATACGATTGTTATTTACCAAATTCACTTCAATCCATTCACCCGTGTAGTCACATGTGTACCTTACCAAATCCTAGACTGGACAAGTCCACTTTAGATATGCAGGGGTAAATAAGTTAAAATGTTTGCGCTAAAATCACAGATTGTTGCATTAATGAATAATGCGACTGATTTTATAAAATCTGTTATTATTCTTATATATGTCCCTAAAAGTATTTAATGTGACGTCATAATGTATCATCACGTGTTATGTTGTTGTCCTGATCATGTGATTCGAACACAAAATCGACAACACAAGGGGGAAATATGAACAAAAGAAAATATCTATACGAATGCCCTTGAAATGTACATGTAGACTAAGAACAGTTGTTCCTAAAGGTAAAACGTAGTTTCAGTTTCAACACTATTTAGTGGCAATATGATAGTACAATGTCATAAGGATTGGACACCAGGCTTGAATCCTATATAAGTCCTCTCCATTCATGATATATAGACATACGTGTAAAGATATGGCTGTCTGTCCAAAATTAAAAAGAAAAACAGGTGTCATTATTGGCTTTACTAAGACAAGGTGACCAAAAATGTAGAACCTCATGCAACTGAATTAACTGGTAAAAAATATATATACAATAGGTTCTATGTTGTTCAATTATATTACATATTTTATTAAGCCTAAGATGGCGATGTTTCTAGGTATTGTAAATTCACACATTATTAGACACATGTATATATTAGGTATGTTTAAGACATAGTTGTGATGTCATCATTTGTGGTTGTAATGGTATATCTGAATGAAAGGACTGTAGTGATCACTAACTGTCCATTAAGTGAACTGAACTGTCCAATAAGTAACAACTTAATGGACAGTTTGGACCACTCAATGGACAGTTAGTGATCATTCAAGTATTTTCTGCTGTTTAAAGGATTACAACTACAAAGCATCACATGAAAACAAAATACCCAACATAAAAATAAATTCAATGTACTGTAGGTATTTACTCTAGGTTGCATCTAATTTTACAGTAATCTGTCCGTGCGGTCCAATGCGTAAATTCCTATGCTCTTGTCCTGCTCTAAGAGCAAAGTGGAGGCCAAGGGGAAATACTAGAATATCTAAAAAGCATTTGGTGTGTCAGTGCCTAGCACTCCCGTTTCCCACATAACATTTTCTTGGTTTTCTGTTATTTTTTCCGCTTTTTCACGTTTAATCCCACACCTTGTCGTGCCAGCAATTTCATATTTGCATCCAAAATCTGCCTCATCTAATTCTTTGCCCAAGAAATTTACCAGGCGTTTTTTGTTCCTTAAATGGTGTTGCAAAGCAATAACCAGTTCATACAGAGTATTGGGACTATATTCAAAGCCATTTTTGTTTCTCATTTCAGCAACAAAATATTCTAAAGCTTTATTTAGTGTCTCGTTGGACACATCCAATATATTTCCTTTGGAATTGTGTACATCTTTCTATAATAGAGCTGCTTTTTCTCTTTCTGTTTTCCAGGTTTTGAACACATTTAGGGCCCATCTAGATGTATCCTCTGTTTTCTTGGAAAATCCCTCTTTCATCAAATTATTTAAATCCGATTCTTATAATGGTTTCGGGAACCTTGTATTTTCTTCAACATACTGGGTAATTGTCATCATTTGTTCTTCATCACTTATATCAGAGAGAATTGTGTTTCCCATTTGGGTCTGTGAAGTTTCTTCCTCCAGGACATCACTCAAAACCTTGTCAGAATCAATATTATTTGAAAATGTTGACTGAGTCAAAAACAGATTCTCTCCATCTGATGACATTTTTGTAACTGATATTGCTTACCTATACATGCTATGCATGATTGCACACACGGTATCGAAAACCATGGGCAGTCAGTGGACAGTTCACACATTGTCCAATAAGTTATCAAGGGCATTAGGTACCCTAAAATGTAACACTTGTTGGACTGCATTATGTTTTAAGTAAGAGAGAAGCCTCAAAAGTGTCCGTTATGTGGGAGACTGCATTAACCTCAGTGCTTCGCACCTCGGCCAATCCATTCTCCCACATAATGGACATTTTTCGGCTTCCCTCCATAACATATTTTAAAAGTTGCTGAGGAGTAGAAGTTCAGTATTGGTCAGACACTGATTTGCTTTTTTTTTTATCAACATCACTTTAAGACATAGTCTACATTATCAATCAAGGACCTAGTGAAAAGTTGATAGCTATATATATATATTTTATTTTCTGAATTCAATATATATTTATAAAAAAAAAATCAGGATGGGAAGAGGAGGAAGGGGGATAACTCCCATAATAAAAAATAACAAAATATATTAATAACCGTATATAGTAAGTTATGGATATAAGTCGAAAACTGTCTAATAAGTGAGAGAAAGGACAGGTGTCGAGGCTCGTCAGGGCAGAGGAGAAAATACACAAAAGGTAGAGAGGATAACTGTTGAATTTTGATTGTGTTGAATTCCAATGGATATATATACCGCGGATACAGAACCCTAGCTGTTGAATTTTGATTGTGTTGAATTTCAATGGATATATATACCGCGGGTACAGTACCCTAGCTGTTGAATTTTGAATGTGTTGAATTCCAATGGATATATATACCGCTGGTACAGTACTCTAGCTGTTGAATTTTGATTGTGTTGAATTCCAATAGATATATATACCGCTGGTACAGTACTCTAGCTGTTGAATTTTGCTTGTGTTGAATTCCAATGGATATATATACCGCTGGTACAGTACTCTAGCTGTTGAATTTTGATTGTGTTGAATTCCAATGGATATATATACCGCGGATACAGAACCCTAGCTGTTGAATTTTGATTGTGTTGAATTTCAATGGATATATATACCGCGGGTACAGTACCCTAGCTGTTGAATTTTGATTGTGTTGAATTCCAATGGATATATATACCGCGGTACAGTACCCTAGCTGTTGATTTTTGATTGTGTTGATTCCAATGGATATATATACCGCGGGTACAGTACCCTAGCTGTTGAATTTTTATTGTGTTGAATTCCAATGGATATATATACCGCGGGTACAGTACGTATACCCTAGCTGTTGAATTTTGATTGTATTGTTACAGTACTCTAGCACCTGTATTTAGAATGTGTTGAATTCCATAGATATATACAACATCATGAATCTAGCTGTTGATTTTGAATGTGTTGGATTCTAAGGATAGTACAACACTAGTAATCCATACATTGATTTAATAGTATACTAACACATTCCATGTGTTTTACCTATATCGCTGAATTACTCCAATTTAGCTCCGCCCATCTCTTCTCCAGAATGAGATTTCACAACTGGCCAATAAGTTACCTGTCGCCGTCTAATAAGTTGTCACTTATCAGACGGGCGCGTCATGTCAACTTACTGAACAGATACAGGTAACTGATTGTACATCCATAGGTGACACCTCATCACTCTACTGGATATAATACAAAACACACAATGGATGACATAACAACTGTGTTTTAAAGTGTAATTACAAATTCAGATTGAAGACCGTATGAGAGTCAGTCCACCTGTCGCGTTTAGATCTTCAACTGATCATGAACACTCAAAAGGTTTCGGAGAATTCACGGGTTTTCGGTGTAAAATCTTATCATATATGGTAAAATAGCAGATCTTAAGTAAATAATCTGTACAAGCACGCGGAATATGGGGGGTATATAAATAAGTCACATATACAATAGCATAGTACTATCAGAGTAACCAACCACAGACGTACTATTATACATACGTGTAACTTAAATAAATGAATGGTATCTAATATTTTATATTCAATTCAATTTGATAATTTTATTGTTCATTTATAGTTACATAGAAGCTTGAAGGCAAATAACAAAACAAAAAATATACAAAGAAACTGCAATAGAAAACACTATATAAACATACACAGAAGCCAGAGGCTTTCCTCCACCAGCAAAATCTGGCACGTCCTTGTATGACCATAGCTGTTAATAGGACGTAAAACACAAACAAATCAAACCAATCTTCTAATAAGCCCTATTATAATTATTGCTGCCTCGATAGTTCGATAGTTTCTGATATGTATTGTGATTGGGCTGAATATCTATTTCAGATTACCTCGGGGTATTCTTCATGTAGTAGGGATTGTGTGAATGCAATTACCGATGATATGATATTGAAAAAAAAAATGGTACTTTCTGTTTTTTACTAAGATTTGTAAGATTAAATGTAAAAAGCTAAATTTTTGCCTGTTGACTTTTAAAAGATATAGTAAGACGCTGGCAACGTCTTCTGCTTCGTCGCCCACCACGTAATTATAATATCACATCATCATAGCGGGAATCAGGATGGCGACATCAAACTACAAGCGAGCTCGTGTGCATCTTTACATCTACATTCGTATCGCAAAGACAATCGAGTACTTCTTAGTAAGATAAAGATGTCAACCACCATACCTGCCCACAGTCTGCCACAACCTGCCCACAGTCTGCCACAACCTGCCCACAGTCTGCCCACAACCTGCCCACAGTCTGCCACAACCTGCCCAGAGTCTGCCACAACCTGCCCAGAGTCTGCCACAACCTGCCCACAACCTGCCCACAGTCTGCAACAACCTGCCCANTTCTTAGTAAGATAAAGATGTCAACCACCATACCTGCACACAGGCTGCCACAACCTGCCCACAGTCTGCCACAACCTGCCCAGGGTCTGCCACAACCTGCCCACAGTCTGCAACAACCTGCCCACAGTCTGTAACAACTTGCCCACAGTCTGCAACAACCTGCCCACAACCTGCCAACAGTCTGCCACAACATGCCCACTGTCTGCCACAACCTGCCCACAGTCTGCAACAACTTGCCCACAGGCTGCAACAACCTGCCCACAACCTGCCCACAGTCTGCCACAGCCTGCCCACAACCTGCCCACAGTCTGCAACAACTTGCCCACAGTCTGCAACAACCTGCCCACAACCTGCCCACAGTCTGCAACAACCTGCCCACAGTCTGCAACAACCTGCCCTCAGTCTGTAACAACTTGCCCACAGTCTGCAACAACCTGCCCACAACCTGCCCACAGTCTGCCACAACCTGCCAACAGTCTGCAACAACCTGCCCACAACCTGCCCAAAGTCTGCCACAACCTGCCCACAGTCTGCCACAACCTGCCAACAGTCTGCAACAACCTGCCCACAACCTGCCCACACTCTGCAACAACCTGCCCACTGTCTGCAACAACCTGCCCACAGTCTGCCACAACCTGCCCACAGTTTGTCACAACCTGCCAACAGTCTGCAACAACCTGCCCACAGTCTGCAACAACCTGCCCTCAGTCTGTCACAACTTGCCCACAGTCTGCAACAACCTTCCCACAACCTGCCCACAGTCTGAAACAACCTGCCCACAACCTGCCCACAGTCTGAAACAACCTGCCCACAACCTGCCCACAGTCTGCACCAACCTGCCCACAGTCTGCAACAACCTGCCCACATTCTGCAACAACCTGCCCACAACCTGCCCACAGTCTGCCACAACCTGCCAACAGTCTGCAACAACCTGCCCACAGTCTGTCACAACCTGCCCACAACCTGCCCACAGTCTGCCACAACCTGCCAACAGTCTGCAACAACCTGCCCACAACCTGCCCAAAGTCTGCCACAACCTGCCCACAGTCTGCCACAACCTGCCAACAGTCTGCAACAACCTGCCCACAGCCTGCAACAACCTGCCCACAACCTGCCCACAGTCTGCCACAACCTGCCAACAGTCTGCAACAACCTGCCCACAGCCTGCAACAACCTGCCCACAACCTGCCCACAGTCTGCCACAACCTGCCAACAGTCTGCAACAACCTGCCCACAACCTGCCCAAAGTCTGCCACAACCTGCCCACAGTCTGCCACAACCTGCCCACAGTTTGTCACAACCTGCCAACAGTCTGCAACAACCTGCCCACAGCCTGCAACAACCTGCCCACAACCTGCCCACAGTCTGAAACAACCTGCCCACAGTCTGCACCAACCTGCCCACAGTCTGCAACAACCTGCCCACGGTCTGCAACAACCTGCCCACAGTCTGCCACAACCTCCCCACAGTCTGCAACAACCTGCCCACAGTCTGCAACAACCTGCCATCAGTCTGTAACAACTTGCCCACAGTCTGCAACAACCTTCCCACAACCTGCCCACAGTCTGAAACAACCTGCCCACAGTCTGCACCAACCTGCCCTCAGTCTGTAACAACTTGCCCACAGTATGCAACAACCTGCCCACAACCTGCCCACAGTCTGAAACAACCTGCCCACAACCTGCCCACAGTCTGCAACAACCTGCCCACAGTCTGCAACAACTTGCATCTTTGAAAACTTGTTGTTGCGTTAGCGGAAATCATGATATTTCGAGCAAGCCGTGAAATATATAACACGGTGGTTGACTTTGCTGAAGAACTGTCAGTCCCCGATATTTGCCGTTACCAGGAAGCTGGTTTTTACATGGTTTTCAATAACTACTACTTAAAGAATATGTTATCTGTTGACGCCAAAGGAAGCGCATTTCTAACATTATAAGGTGTTTTATAGACACATTTTCCCATATCTGTATTTCTGTATGTTTCGAAACACTTTAGTCATGAATTTGGACTCTGACCTTTCATAACACTGGTGAGTTCTAAATTGACAAAATAACAACATGGTACAGTCAATAGTTTTATTGTTCTGTCATTTTGCATCGACAAAACAATTTTGCGTATTTTTTAACCCGGTTTATATGGTTTATCAGTTCCTAAGGGTTTTGACATTTGTCATTTTAACAATCACAGCACATCAGCATATATTCTCACGCACACATCATCATCATCATCATCATCATCATCATCATCATCATCATCATCATCATCATCATTCTGATACATTACTGTCATCATCATCAACACTCAGTCCTAACAAACTTCATCGCCTTCATGAGATTATCTTTATAATAGTCATTATCACAATCGTCATCTTGATAACATCATTGTAACAACCATCATATCTTTATTGTCACAAATCCTCCTCCTCCTCCACCACCTCCTCCTCCTCCTCCTCCTCCTCAGCATCATCAGCATTATCGTCATAATCATCATCATCATCATCATCATCATCAGCATCATCCTCATCATCAACATCCTCATCCTCATCCTCATCCTCATCCTCATTCTCATCATCACAACCACATGTATCACACCACTAGTACACCCATTTTTATGATTTATTAATTAACTAAATATAAAAAGTAATAAAGACTCCATTAAATGAAACATGTATATTTTTAAAGCAAAATCAAGAGCCAAGGGAAGAGGCCTTACATGAAAAGCTGGGCGAGATACTTATAAACCTTGATTGAATGACATTGTATTAAGTATACAACTGCCAATGGTTTTTTTCCTTAGACATCACCAAGTTCTTATAGGTTTTTCGGTTTCCTCCATTCATTTTCAAACTTTCATTGAGCAGAATCTTGACTATTAACAATACATCGTATTCTTTAAATGTGTTAATTAAGGAATTTGGATTTAACATTTTATGGAGGAATCTTGTCTTATATATATAATGCTTAATAATAATCAAGATAATACATTATATTAAATAATATGTGTACATACGATCCCTATCGATAGGCAAAACATCCCGGGTCGAGTGACATACAAAATATACAATTTCGTCACATCGTTGTACAGGTAAATAAATACAAATCGCTCACACAGTCATAACTTGACAAAGGGACTAGGCGGTCTTGAAACGTTGCGACACGTTTAATGCGTACATTAATTGTGAAGAAAGTAAAACTTTCATATCACACATTTCCAAACTGGTGAATCTTATTGAAGATAGAAGATAATACATGTATTGTCAATTCTGTTACATTTTTTATTTACACTGCGTATTGATATTCCAAAAACGAAACGATTTTTGTAAAATGGGTATCTAACAATATATCAATACTGCTGTGCAATTTGGCATCACCACACAATATGCATTATTGATTCCTGTTCAGAACTACAAGATGTACAGATTGGACTAGACACAAACACTGATTTATACATAAATATTTTTTGTCAAGATATAATGGACTATTCTAATTAGAAACTGTCATCAAGTCATTTACTATCAACACCCCTCTATTGTGCCATGTGAAATAATGTTTTCCTTCCGATGGTCATTTTTGTTATTATTATTATACCATAGTATACAGTTATAGAATGGGTATGAGGGAAGTAGCACCGAGGTGAAAAACTATTTCCAGAGGCGGCAAAGCCGCCGAGGAAATAGTTTTTTCACCAGGCGTGACCATAAATTTGCTATTTTCCGAATTACCCATTCTTTAACTGTTTTATTATAACGAAACAAATTAGGGCAATTTAACAACTTAATTTATTAATTCATTATGATTTCTTTAAACAAATTCAAAGAGAGAAATAATATTACAATTTGGAGTGCTGTATGCATCGTCGTTGGTGATATCTTCATTTCTAGCATTCAGGAAGTGTTTTCTAGATCGTATCTAATGGTTACCATCGATTTCCTAGCACATTTTTAGTCCCATCCACTTTTTTAAGTTCTGCATAAAACTGCACGTTCACCTCCTCTGTGCTTGCTCTGCTCTAATCGTCGACCAATCCGGCATTCCGTTTAGTTAAATAAGTTTGAAGTAAATTAACTGCAGCCTTAACCACAGCTTTTGTATTAAAGCTATACTTTTAGCGTCCAAAATATGCTGTTATTCCTCATCAGTAATGATCAAAACGGCCTACATCGGTGGCAATTTTCGCTGTTGGTTCTGAATTGTGACGTCACCTGCGTCACGGAGAAGGCCGCACCTATCGAATGTTTTTATTGGATGAAATTTTATAAGCTCCGCCTACAAATATTCATGAGGGATTATAGTCCTCTTTCTGGTACATTGTAGCAGTGTACAGTAGAAATAGCTTGACCCTAAAAATAAAGGGCAAGTCTCACATAAACATGGACAGTGAATTCATTAACCTGCACAACACACCTACATATATATACATATTTATAAACTACATTTTGATTTCATTTTGTTTAGAAG
The DNA here is from genome assembly GCF_002113885.1 of Mizuhopecten yessoensis. Classification (NCBI taxonomy): domain Eukaryota; kingdom Metazoa; phylum Mollusca; class Bivalvia; order Pectinida; family Pectinidae; genus Mizuhopecten; species Mizuhopecten yessoensis. Next base: position 150,104 of record NW_018408079.1, read on the forward strand.
ACGGGCTTTTTTTTTCAAAAACTGTTTTCCCCAGATTTTGGACTTGTAAAATCTATGGTTACCACATAAAAAAACACCATAATATGCAAAAAATCATGATTGTTAACCCAAAATGTGACCCCCGCAAATAGATTTTTTTTCTTAAAACCTGTCCGAAATTAAATATCGCCACTCGGTAACAGAAATACTCACGTTTTAGCATAGGTCATTCCGGTGGATTTTTCAAAATATATACACATGTGCTGAAAAATAGACTACATGAAAAGCTAGCTTTTGTTGTGTAGACACAGGTAATGCCCAAAACTGTAGTCTCAAACCAAATTCGAATTATTATTTTTTGAAAAATTATGAAGCCCACATAGTCCACTTCATCATGTATATGCCAATTTTAGTGCTGTCTTCTTTTCTGTTTAAATTTTGATACATGTTATATTACCGGGGTTATTCATTGTATAAAAATATCATGGCCATCGTACGCTACTGTACACTGCTACCTCCATGGCCATCGTACGCTACTGTACACTGCTACCTCCATGGCCATCGTACGCTACTGTACACTGCTACCTCTGTCAGGGAGTAGTCCTCTCTTGCAGGGAGTAGTCTTATTTTTGGGATGGAGTAGCCCTCGGATGGAGAGATTTAAGCGATTTTAGGGAAATAGGACATTTTATCGTATTATTTTTATATAGGGAAACTCAGTGTATTGTTTACGTTTTTAAAGCTGGCGCTTGGCGACTATGCGTGCTGTTTTGACTATAGAAATAAATTCACACTATAAAAATACTTGTTTTCATATAAATTCCGAAGGTCATCATACAATGTTAAGGAGGCTCCACCCTTTCACAATTAGCCATCAGAAGTCAATGAAAGTTTCACATAATGGTTATATCACTATGTAGAGATGATTTTATGAAAATCTAATCATTCCAATAAACTAATGATTTTTTGTCAAATTAAACACTTTCATATTTTTTGAGTGTGTGGCATTATTCAAAACTATTACAACAATAAAATAATGAAAAGAAATATAGCATAAAATATCTACAACATGTTACACTTGCATGAACACTGGAAAAATTCAGATTCAATCCCTATATTAGTGTATGTTTTTAGGACAAATTGACACTTTCCTGACGTTCCTGACAGCCCTTGTTTCTTGAAATCTATTAACTGTTTTATTTTTACCATTCTAAGTCCTGCTTCACAATAACTTTGAATTGTGATATTTCTATTGACTTGATCAGTTTCACTATTCCACAAAACAAAAACAAAAAACAAAACAAAAACCGAAGAGAATTGATTTTTTTACTCACAATATTATCATCGGGATTTGACAATGAAATAAATAAATAATTAATTTGTGGTGTCATTAAGATTCTGTCACATGTTTTCTTCCGATATGATACTTTCTATCCCATATCTTGATGAGATTCTTTAAATTAATCAATTTCGTATATAAAGTATTTTTTTGCAATTCTATTCTATTCTAAGAGGGGTGAACGTTGTCTTTCTCCATTGCAAATTTATATAAGATAAAAACGTATCTCCACTATGAATTTTGCTCTCAATCCAGATCACTTGTTTTTTCTCCAATGTGCATTGTTATACATGAAAGTGTGAAGTTTACATAGCATTTACTAGTGAGAAACGCCTCTTAAATACTTATCAGATAATCACTTACTTAAATGTAAATACTCAGTAGATAAAAATCGATTAGGAACAATTACCACAGTACCTGTTCAACGTCAACGTATCGATTTATTTCTATATTTATGATTCACACCCTAGCTCCCTGACCCTCTGAGCTTACGTGTTGCACACCAAGAAAGCGTCTTATCACACTAGACGGGATTCTTTTTCTCGTGATCATGCAATGGGTTTTAAGATTTAATGGAAATACAGTAAGGTACCTACTCATGGATATCAGACCTTGGGCAATTTTGTTCTTTGCGATCGAAGGGCAAGCAGGTAAGTAATTTGAAATGAACAACATGAGACAATAGTCAAATATAAAAAAAGACTATTCAGAGATAAATTATAACATCAGCGGGATTTCTTTTTTTTAAGGTTTGGCTAAAAATAAGACATTTTTTTTTACTTAACAAATATGTTAACACAGATTTATCTTAGTTAAAAAAAAATCATTGGTACTATAGGGGTAAGAAAGGCTCAGTTTTAATTGTAAAAAGAATCTGAAACATTTGAAACTTAATTTTGATCTCAGTTAAAAAAAGCCAAAGGCCGTACAGATAATCCAGGAAATGGGTAAAATCCAAGATGCATTGCAGATATATAGATATATTATGTCTTTATTCACTCCTCAAAAGAGATCAAATTGTATATCATGGACAATGAAATTGCAACAGTCTAACCGCATACTTTGTTACCTTTAAAGACCGTGTTGAACCTCAAGAGGGACCACTAAGTATTTACCAAGCTCTAACTACGGTGTAGTTGCTGAAAGTTCTGCGTGTCTCTGCATTATAAACATTGCGACGTTTGGAAAGTAGCGCAGATTCCACCATTTATGCCCTGTTTGTATAGATAGTTCAAACCTCCGGAAACTTGGCATTTTATTTTCTTAGTTGCCATCAAGGATTGAAATGTCATTCAAGTGAGGTATATTAACATATATGGACATAATTTTGTAAAAGGTATGGAAAATAATCTAAGAAATTTCCTCATAATCTCAGACCATGTCTATATAATAAATACATATCTATATTATACACAAACCAAGTTGTTTATTTCGTAGTACGTAACTCGGTTATGTATTGTGTTAATGTTGGGTTATGACATCGACTCGGAGGGTGACATCTTATTTTCCAAATGATTTTCATTAACATCGCTCTCACATACATGTATCAATCAGGAAAGTTAAATACAAAAAGGTTATCAAAATATCATAAGATATACGAGCATTTTTCGTGTATTGTGTCAAATGTATTCGACTGCATCCAAAGAACTCTTTTCCTTTGCAGAAATGCTCTTTTCAACGTACACGAGGAAGCCAGCCTTCGACAATATAATACCTAGGAAAGGTCAGCTATGGTCTGTATCCTGTAGAAGTCGGGCGGAGTGTTGTATAATCTGTCAAACTGACAGTAAATGCATCAGTTATTTCTACAAGTCTTCACAATGCAGAGGCTTCCCTTACATGATGACTTCGTACGTTGCGACTAATTCTGTCCCGGGGCTGGTTTACACTGACTTGGATGGTAAGTACACTAGAGTTTATGTCACTTTATTATATCACAAAGTTGTTTAAGAATCTTCTAAACATGCTTCACACTTGTGATAAATATCCACGCCACTCTTGCAATAGAACTATCATTCATAAAGAAACTATTTAATTCAGTTGCATATTATTTTTTTCCTCTCCATCTGAGAGCTACTCCCTCTCCAAATTAGGACTACTCCATGCAAAAAAGGACTACTCCCTGCCAGAATGAGGACTACTCCCTCATGAATATTTGTAGGCGGAGCTTATAAAATTTCAACCAATGAAAACATTGTTAGGCGGGGCCTTCTCCGTGACGCTCGTGACGTCACATTTTCAGTACCAAATGACAACAGTGAAAATGGCCACCGATGAAGACCGTTTTGTTGTTGTAAAGAGGAGTTACAGCAGATTTTGGACGCTAAACGTAGCTTAAATACAAAAGCTTTTTAAAGACTGTAGTGAATTCACTTCAAAATTATTTAACAGAACGGAATGTCGAAAGCGTCGACGATTAGGGTCATGCAAGTTCAGAGGAGGTGAATGTGTGTCCACGCAAGTTTTATACAGAACTTCAAAAAGTCGATGGGACTAGATATGATAAGAAAACAATGGTGACTATGAGATACAGTCTATAAAAATTATATCTATAAAAACAATTCTTGAATGCTAGAAATGAAGATATCACCAACGACGATGCATACAGTACTTCCAGTTGTAAAAAAAATTATATTTGAAATTGTAAAAGGAAAAGAATATAAGATTAATTTGTTAAATTGCCTTCAATAATTTGTTTCGTTAATTTATGGTCACCCTTGGTGAAAAAACTATTCCCCTCGACGGCTTCATGCACCGACTCCTACGTCATAGCTACGGAAAACTCGTTTACTGACCACGAAGGTTGTGTCGCATATATTTCTGTCCCGTTATTTATTAAACCCATCTACAAACGAAAAATTTGGTTATATAAAAGAGGTGACTATGTATTATTTAATCACCTTATCTAGGAATATGACTGGAATACTCTTTTTGCTACATGTAAATCTGTTGATTCGGCTAGTGAACGTTTTACTGAGTTTTTTCTCGATTTTGCTTGTAGAACAATACCACATAAAGAAGTTACTATAAGACCTAACGATACGCCATGGATGAATTCAGACCTGAGAAAAAATATGAGACTACGCGATAGATTACGAAAAGCAGCCAAGCATTCTAAGCATCCACGGGATATATCTAAATTCAAAAATCAGCGAAACAAAGTTAATAGCATGAAAAAGCATGCTAGAAAATCCTTCTATGAAAATGTTGGAAATCTTATTGATTTTTATTACTCATCTGATCCTAAAAAATATTGGCGACTGGTCAAGAGATTGATGGGAAATTCAGGGACTTCGCAGTCTATTCCTTCTTTAGCTGATTTAACATCGGGACGTTTATTAGTTGACGATAAGGACAAATCAAATTTATTGAATAATCATTTTTGCAGTATCACTAACATAGATGATAACAATACTGATATTCCTATTTTAGAACCGAAAACGGAGAGTTCATTTGAATCTCCTATAATTAACTATAATGAAATATGTGATGTCTTGTTGAATTTAAAACTTGGCAAAGCCTCAGGCATAAATGAAATCAGCCAGCATATGTTGAAGTACACTGCAAAAACTGTATGTAAACCACTTGAATTTCTTTTTAACTTATCGTTCTCTACTTGTATTTGTCCTGATATTTGGATTTTTTTAGAAGGGTGATGGGCATTCTCCTTCTAACTATAGACCGATTTCTCTTTTGTCTACGGTTGGTAAAACATTTGAAAGGGTTATCTTTAAGTACATAATTATTTTTTGGAAAATTCTCTATTTTATCATTACCAATCAGGATGTATGCCTGGCCACTCAGCTGTGTATCAATTAATGGAATTATATCATACTATTTGTCTTGATCTAGAAGAAAAAAAGCATACTTGTTTAGTTTTCTGTGACATCTCAAAAGCTTTTGACAGAGTCTGGCATAATGGTTTATTAGTCAAGTTAAAATTATATGGTATCTCAGGAAATTTCCTTTCTTGGATCGAAAACTACTTAAGCAACAGACAACAGAAAATGTTTATAAATATTCCTCTGATGATGCTGGTTTGATATGTGCTGGAGTTCCTCAGGGTTCAATTCTTGGACCATTGTTTTTCTTAATTTATATAAATGATATCGCGGAAGTACTAGAATCTACAACACGTCTCTTTGCTGATGATACGTCTTTAATAACCTCTCCATCTTCTCGTCTAGATATATACAAACAGTTTTGAATAGGGACCTGGATGCTTTTAATTTACAAAACTTATATATTACCAGTTTTAGAATATGCATGTGAAGTTTGGGATGGTTATACTCTGGTCGATTCTGAAAAGTTAGAGAGGGCTCAACGTGAAGTAGCTAGAATAATTACAGGTTTACCGGCATATGCTAGAAATGAATCATTATATACAGAATCTGGTCTTAAATTACTTTCAGATAGATGAAGATGACGAAAACTTCAGTTAATCTACAAAATGTATAGGTATCAAACCCCAAACTACCTAACAAATCTACTTCTCACTAAGGTAGGAGAAAACCGACATGCTCTTAGAAATAATGATGACTACAAAATTCCCAATTTCAGACTCTCTACTACTAGTTTATCTTTCTCGCCTTCTTCATTAAAAATGTGGAATACTCTAGAATATAATATTAGATCCATGTCTTTCTCATCTTTCAAATCAGCTCTAGTCCCCAACATACCATATACAGTACCCTCTCATTACCTACGTGGTGACAGAAAACTAAACATTCTTCATACCAGACTAAGACACGAATGCAGTCCTCTCAAACATGATCTTTACCGTGCAAACTTCGTCCAAGACTCCAATTGTATAAATTGTGGCTACCATTGTGAAAATGCCTATCACTTCTTCTTTGAAAGTCAACCTTACACAAATGCTCGTACTGTACTTTTTGATCATATAAATCATTTAAATGTATATTTAACGTTGAGATTATTACTGTTTGGAAATGAAAATCTGGATTTGGATACAAATTGTGATGTATTCATACAAGTGCAAACTTTTATTAGATCCAGTGGAAGATTTTAACATGTTTTGATAATGAACTTGACTTTAAAATGTGTTGGGTTTTTTGTTTGTATGTGTATGTGTTACTTTAAACCATAAGTGTGCTATGTCCTTCATACCCATTCTATAACTGTGTAATATTGAATAATTTTCAGGAAAACTGTTCCTGATTTGAAAAGTACATGCGCACTGATCTATGCAATATGAGTCTTCAATTTTAGATTTTTTTATATTACGGTTGGCACGAAAATAACAAGCTTTTTTAAAACTCATGAAAACATTCAAATTCTAGCATAATCCATTTGTTTAGGTAATGTTTATCGAAACTGAATTTCTGACATATATCTGCCGGCGTAATGTTCTAATTATGCATTTTCTGATTTCAGTGGTAGATTCATTGTTTGTCGCCTTGTTGCGTGGTGGGTGGAGAGATAAAAACTGGCTGTTTTCAAGCGTTCATAACGACAGACGCAACACTTTAATTGTAGAGATGGCTAAACACAGCAGTCTTGGCGGCGAGATAACGGGACGGCCCGACTTCAGTGACGTTGGATCGCTAAGTGGCATGACGGCCATATTTGTATGTCTGAGAGATAACAGTGTGCTGCCAGAAGCAACACTCATCACCTTGAGTGATGTCCAACAACGGCAAACGATCATCAATTTCCATGGAGGGTCTACAGCACTCGATCAACTTAGTGACCACAACCTTGCCAGTATGTGCGACTAAATAGCCCTACCCGAATGGTGTGTGCTGATCATCTGTGTGCTCGGTGCAGTCGTATATTGATATACTATGTGACTTAAATTAAACGGGAAACTACGAGACTTTTGTAGCCGATTTTGATTCCACCATCATAATGCCATGAGAGATAGTAGGTAAGACAACTATATGATGCAACATTGGAAAACTGCTTTCTGGTGTTGTCTACTCACAGGGGACACATGTCAATGAAAACACTACAGCCTGGGAAATATTATTCTGTAAACACGGAACAGTTAAATAATTTACCGGATTTTACAATCAGCCACCGATACAATGTAGTCCGATACCATTATCGTACGTACCGCTGAGCAGCTAAAATATCTTTACCAATATCGATGTATTTTATTGCTTCAACCAACCACATACTCAAACAGAAACTGTTGTAAATTTCTCCTATAATTTCTCCTAAAAAAGCTCCGTAGTCGCCAGGACTTTGGGGAAATTATGGCCTTCAAAGTTGCCCTACTTAACTCTCGTCGGTGTCATAGCAAATGAATAGCTAAAGTTGATATTTTTGACCGTGAATTGAAAAGTGGGTTGCTTCACGAAAAGAATATTCCCAACCCTCTTCAAGCACTCCCACAATGTATGACCAAAGTCAAACCAAAATATCTACGAGAGACCACGACTGTCATCTTGAACGTTAAAAGTTAACAAAATGTCGGTCGTTTGACATTAACTACGCCCAATAGATATTACTCCCACAAAGATGGTACTGAAGGTCGTCACACCTACAGAATATTTGCATTATGACAGGAAATGCCTATATTTGGCTCATACGCAGATTCCTGACAGCAGTTCCAATCAAAGTTTATGAAACATCACACACTTATTCCTTACATCAACCTCTGGAGACTTGTCGGAGGTCAAAATCATAGCTATAGAAATATACATAATAGTGGAAGTTACAAGTTTATCCATGCTTTTCTGTCTAAAATTTCAACCAAATTTCACAAAGCAATTTTCCACACATCAATCCATGATCACAAGTTGAAGGTCAGGGTTGCATATTCCAGGTCAAGGTCATAGCTACAGAATCTTAACATCAATATGGGAAATCGAATTCCTTCTTAAAATCCTGAGAGCTTCACAAAAATTCTGTCATCTACGAGAATTCTTATGGATAAAGTGCATGGCGGAAGAATATCGATGGCGGAAGAATAGTAACTGTGATTGTTGGTTGATTGTTCCCTAACAAAGGTAGCTCCATCATCGTAGACTTCAATTTAACTATCCACACCAATTCACAATGATACAAATGATATCAAAATAGATAATGTATTTAATCACTCATTCGATAAAACGCTTGTATGCATCGCATAACTCCTTGTGTGTCAATAAACGCCAATGACAATGACAATTGTTTTATTCTCATAAACAATACAGTGTAGAGAATACATATATACAAATGGGTGGCAATAATACATGGTGGAACAGGATGGACATTAGTATTGTAAATTAATTATGTCATTAATATTGGTAATAAATTTAGCCAATGATGTCAATTCATGTTGTGTTACATAATTGAATAATGTATGATATTTAAATGTGTTTGGCGATGTCGTGATACTTTTGTGATTTGATTGCCCAAACAAAGTGCAGGAATGCAAATTGCATAATAGTTGGTGGCCTCCCATGGGAGCCGTGCCATTATATAGTATAGATAGCTATTAAGCTTAATATGATAATTGTTCATGTTTATAAATAGTCTTCGCAGTTATAATGCATAACGTTAATTCACAGGGTGTGTAAAACCCTATTTCGGCATGGCAATATTAAGCGGAAATCACATAGCGGATTCTCGACCAACTTTAAAAATATTCAAACTTGAATACGTCGTGATTGTTAATTTCTTTATCAATCAACACTATGATAACAGGGATTCAATATTTTCTTCATTTTAAAAAGATCGAAGAGTTCCTCCCGTTTTGATATTTTGTAAAATTAACGTAGTCGATTACATTATGGCGGGCTATGTCAAAACGACAAGTACGTTACACATGCAGCTTTTTAAATTGTATTTACTTTCTTGGTACCGATGGCTATATGTTGTCATTGTTTAGCTATTTAAAAATTGTATTATATGATGTCATCTTGATTAAACTTTTTTTTTTATCATCTACTATCTGCGATATTTGCAGTACTCGTACTTTCTGTTGTTCATCTGATGAAAAAAATAACGATGTCGGTCGAACCTCGGATTCGTCGAATACCATGGATTCCTCGAACTAATGATCAGGACCCTACAAGCTCGAGTTAGCGGGGGTTTACTGTATGTGTAGGCTATCCGGATTCATTGTATATACGACAAAGGTTGTTGTGTAGAGTCAACTAGAATCTGTTTTAGGCATGAGGTTTTGAATATTTTGTTTTTACTGTTCTATATGGCAATTTTGTCCATTTAAGACCTATCAGTGGTATTCAAGGTCAACGAGTGATACTGTGATGAATCCTTTTTAGTATTAATTTTCCGACTCTGCCGAGCAGACATGAGTCTTCAGATACTCTGTAATGCTGAGGGTGCAGTATAAAAAAGAATAAGTCTGTACTGAAATGCATAGCCGTTAAGTTTGATATATTCTTATCAAAAATTAGGTATAATTGCCAGTTTTTCGGCCTAGTTTCGGAATGTAAGCAAATGTTTTCTATTACTTTATATCTTAAGGTATCTAGATTTTTTGGATGCGAAACATATTGTAGCAGGATTTTCTCGAACATTTTTGGTATTGACGTCACTGATACAGCCTTTTTCAGAATGTCGTGAAACTCCTTTATCATCCGATTGCTCGGATTCATTGAACATGTTCAGTTAATGCAGTTACTACACCGCGAATTTGTTATTTTAGGACCTAGCAATTAAATTGCCAAAGATTATGCCAAATCCATGTGATTAATGTTTGTAATTGAATATGTTTGAAAGAGTTAATCCACTTGATCGGAAAATGATTAGCGCAAACATTATCACTCATTAGCTAGTTTCACAACGCCATGTTGAGTATCAATGTCTTTGCCTCAGAATTATGCAGCTCTAACAGTATCGAGGACTCATCAGAATTTCAAATTTTTACAATTCTGTACGTTTTAACAATAATAAGTTCCTTCTTAAAGGTCATGCATTTCTTACCTCGTTTTCAAATGAGTGCAGTACAAAAAAGGGGTAATCGATCAGCAAGGTCTACATCAACGCATAACGGCTATGTCAATGTAAGAAAATCAATGACATTAGAATTTCTATACAGAAAATGTGTGCGCTGCTTTACAAATGAAAAACCAAAGATTATAAAAACATGATGGTGTTAGCTCGGGTAATTGTGTATGTCACATCACGAACAGTGTTTATCAAATAATCTTGGCACTGAAGCCTTGACATTAGATCTGTTGCCAGTTGTTAGGGGAACCTAGTTATAAAAATATGTACTTTATGTTCGAACCATTTCATTCTCCATTAAAACATTACGCATTAATCATCAGAAATTGCTTTTTATTTTACACTGTATAAATAATACAATGTATCACTGGAGATGGATTTGCAGATGAATTTCATGAGTAGTATATGTACAATTTTACTCTCTGTAACGATCACATGTAGGCTTAGAGGAGTGGTTTAACCACAAACGTTGTTATAGAATAGTGCTTTAATATATGCTTTCTTTAACGTTGCTAAACAATTATTAGCGGGGTGTTCAGAATTTAAAACGACTTATGATATGCACAGCAAAAAACAAAAGGTAAGGTAAACACTTTTTTTTTTAATTCAGATACGTTTATCCTCTTTTTTTAAAAAAAAAATTATTATCAACTTAGTAACGATGTTTGAAATGTTGGTTTGTTAAAATGTTAAAAATCAGGGGAAATGCCGCGCTGAATTGACGATAACGGAAAGGCAATAAAGAGCCTGTTTAGTACCGCACATAACTATTGTTTGTGCCGATAACAGCGTTGCAACGTCGTCACATGTCACATGTAAACTGACGGATACGGGGAGTGGTGGCGTTATCCAATTCATCGGCCATAGTTTTGGTCAGCTTCTGCTAGTTAGACGGCTTATTTCGACTTATTTTGACAACTTCGATAACATTCACAAGTTTGCAGATATATTCTATCAACGTTTTACATTATACGCAAACAATGCACTACGTTTCAAGACCGACTGCTGAAGCTCTGACCACGTGAGCGATTTGTATATATTACCTGTACAACGATGTAACGCAATTGTTAACTTCATATGTGTCACACGACACGGGACGTTTAGCCTATAAATAGAAAGTGAGCTTGATAGTCATAGCTTGCAGAAAGGACCAGTCGGTCTTGAAACATTGTGACAAGTTTAATACGTACATTGTTTGTGTACAAAATAAAACTTTGACACGGCTGATTTTGCCGTTTCTTAACCCGTAGCCTAAGAATATCCTGAACGTTCTCTTTGGGCGACTGCAGACAACGTGACGGTTATAAAGTATACGCATTGAGCAAGGATACGTATCGGTATATACTACATCAGTATCGTGATAGGAGACTTATTTAATTAGAAAACAAATCACTTTTTGTGCACAATATGGCCATTTAAATTTCTTTTTTATATTAAATCAGGAACTTCATTTCAGATTATTTTCTGTAGTTGTTACCTGTAGCAATGCTAACAGTAAGGTGAACCACGGCATTAGATCAGATCTAAGTCTGTGGGTAGACATACTGTTAATGCTATCATCCACAATTTAAAACATCTTAAATTTGTCCTGTTCACACAGATTCCTAAACCCATTTTCGAGTCTCTGTCCAGCTGAACTTAAGTACAGGGTTTTACAGTGCATCAACTTTCAAATTACTGTTTCAATGTGTTACAGTTACACAAAATATTTACTTCACACAAATTGCTTACAGATTATGGAAAAGATTACTGAAATTCAGTTGTTTTGAATGTTAATATTGTATTGAAACACTTATTTCCATTGCAAATATTGTTAAATATATGTCTTGCCTTTTCAAAGTTGGTTACGCCACCGTGTCAGTTATGAAGTGACTTAGTCAATGTTTTATAGCATGTAGCACGTTACCCAGATTAGGGATGTAACGGCTGGTATAAGTCTATTCGTATAATGACGTCAATGTTATCATATTTCATTTTCATTCTTTTGACATCATCATTATATTTTGTTGTGATGTTACCATGAATAAATGGGCTTCTTCTTACTGAAGAACAGCTTCAAAAGTAGCAGAAAGTGCTAGGAACCTTACTCTGTGTATGTGTGCACTTTCACAATGAGGCTGTTACATAATGATTATAGTCTATGGTGACACTCACTCAGTAAACAATACATTTCCATGACTTCGACAATACTTGTGGGCGGAAATATGCAAATTTTCTGCGATTTGTTGATTTCAACAGCTGTAGATGTGGGCGGATTTTACCAGTGCTTATGCAAATTTCAGGATTGTACTTGTATTAAACCAATCACACGTTAGTATTTTTTTGAAAATGAAATGCGTACCTTCCGACAAGACATATCAATAGTTATATATACACGGAAAAAGTACCGTAGATAAAAGTGAACGTTTTATTGTGGTCAGGTTATGAGGTGAGATGACGTGCTCAACTGGAATAGCTTTCTGTTTTGGTAAGGTAACGAAATGATAACTCTAGTTAAGCAAAAGTAAATGTATTTTAGATGGCTTTGACATGTATTCAGTTTACTCATTCGTAACCTGACCGAAATAGAAAACTATTCCCTGAATAGGCAATGCATGCAAATATCTCACAATGTTCAACGTTGATTGTAGAATCCAAGATCGTCGATCAAGGCACTCAATTTTAAATTATTGAGGATTTCAAAGATTTTCTTCATGGGCAGTGCTCTCTCTGGTCGATGACGAAATGCCAAGGCTTCTGGTTTTTCTTTTTGTTTAGTAAAGTACACATCAGGCAAGCAGCCAAGGTACAACCCTTGAACATAAACATCTTTGGAAGAGCAAGAAGGATCGACATGCCAACAGGGTGAACCAGAACATCCATTCTCAAAGAACTCTGTGCACTTAAAAGGTACTTGACCTAAATCGTCCAGGTCGAAAAATTGGTGATCTGTATCCTTAAGTTGTTTTTGGTCAGTTTTCCTACGTGACCACCAAATGTTGGAGTCATCAAAAGAATGCCCTTTAAAAACCGGACACCACGTTGCTATAGCAACATTGGTGATGTCCTGTCCTGCTTTACATCCAACCAGGTGCCAGAACTCGTCAATACCACGGAAGTCAAGCTGTAGGGGATCTGGGAAGTTGGAACCAGTTGATGCCTTCAGCATCAATAGGATAACGTCATGCTCCTGGCTCATGAATGGAATGTTTCTCTCAAAATGAACATTTTCTTTTTTGCCCTTCTCACAGAGAAAGTCAATGCTCAAACCTTCCCACCTCTTGACTACCTTCTCTTCGTTTTCAGTGTAGTCTAAAAATAAAAATTGTAAATTTACATTTAGGATATGGAAAGGAAACACTTTCCAACTACCCATTACCACTCTGTCAAGCTCCACAGCATATTTATATATTCATCAAGATTACCACTTTGACATTGATCAGAAGAAACTGAAGATGCACAAGAGAAACTAGTTTAAGTACATGTACATGTCTGAATGGAATTAAAAAAATCATAATGAGCATCATTTCTATGATTGAAAATTGGGGATCCAAGGCAACTTAGTATGACCACCATCAAATCTTTATCCGTTTTAGGTAACATTGGTATTGCATGGTCTTCTTTTTCCTAAATATCGGCCAATCAGCATTATTTTCTCATATACTGTAGCTCAAAACAATACATTTATGAACAAGGAAGAACATACTTATAAGAATAACATTTCAGAATTATTTACACACTGTATTCTGATACACAGTGGCAACAAGTTTAGGAAGTCAAATTCAATATGTGTGCGTTAATATTTGGGCCAACAAGAGTGATTCATATAAGTTGAAATAACTTGTTTCATAATTGGTGTAAAATAAATAAAATTTATGTTATATTAACTATGTAGATATAGGCTACAGATTATGTTAATATTCAAGAACCAAAATTCCTATGACAGGACTGGACCCCAGGACAATCCAAGTAACATGTGTATTCATCTGTACATGATGAAGAATTTTATAAATAATTATAAAAAGGGAATCACATTGGTCATCATGTTTTGAACAAGATACTACATCTCCATTAGGGAAGGGACCAACAATTTCCTGGTAAAATTGATTTGTTTTTTCCAAAATGTCCAATATGTGTATACATTGGTTTTTGGGTAGGTCTCAAGTGTCTTTAAGGAATCACTCTTTTTCCCTCATCAGGGTTGGGAACAGGTCCCAGAGCAAAATATTGTAGCATTGATGTATTTTCCTTTTGATATCAAGCATATAGGCACATGTATATACAGTTATAGGGATCTCAACCTTTTGAGTTAAAACTCAAATTATGTTATTGGGCTTTATCCATTTGGTGGGGAAGGAACCCAGAAATGTGCATTCATTTCTTTGTGTCCAGCTTTGTATATAATTATGGTGCTAGGTATGCATGGTGGAAATCTTTGAACATTTCAAGATATGGCCTAATTTCTCTTATGGACACCATCACAATATGGAAACAAAACCAAGGACAATTCTGGTAGGATAAATGTGTTAGTGTAATGATGTTGAGTAAAGCTTTATGTGTGTAAGGGTTTATGTGTGTAAAAGATTGATAAGGTTGCTTTACAAGCGTCAGCTGTAGGGAATTTCCCTTTAGCTCAGAGGTAGAGCATCAGGCTGGAGGGTCGCAGGTTCGAGCTCCAGCGATGGCACTATCTTTATCCCTATTCCTCGTCCTCCTACATGTGGATAGAGGGTGGAAATCCCAACTTTTTCAAACCTTTGCACGATTTCTTGTATTAATATTGGGCCCTTTTACTCTATCCGAGGAAGCCCCCCTGGCCTGAGGATGCTTTCTACATCTTTGGTTTAAAACTCTTCATAGGTACTAATTATAGATGAGAAGGATTTTATAGATATGTCTATTTCCATTATTAATGTACCTCACTTTTCTGCCCTAGTATTGCAAAAACCTTCCATTCATTAAATATGAAGTCCCTTTTGCCCAAGGATGCTCTAGATTAGATTTGCTTTGAATCCTTTCATTAATACAGATAGTGAAATGGTAATTTCTTTAGAAAAAAACCAATATCACACAAATGTAATACTGGGACCTAAAACAAAAATTATGTATGTACACTATCATATGTAAGGCATAAATATGTGACCGACCCTGGAAAAACGACCAAATGCACACATATCATTGACATTTTCTATAGAAATTTACTTTTATGGTTAATCAAGGTGCAATATATTCTGTTCCTTATTAGATATGAGGATCTGTAAAACCAAGTGACTGTGTCAAGGTCTTGACAAAACATTAAATCCTTGGTCAGGTTACGTCAAACAGATTTTATTTTTTTTAATGTTGGACTGGGTAAATGCAGTCTTAACAAAACTTGGGAGATTCATGCTCTTTTGATTATGTTTTGCTGGTTGATGTAATTATTTATTATTAATGTTGAGCATTATTGATTCATTCGTATTGATTCGTATTGTAAAAAGTCTGTTCTCCTCTAACAATGCTGCATGAATAGAAATCCATATACGTGAATGCATTATGCATATGTAGTCTTATAAGATCATTAAAAATATTCATGTATCCAAGCACAGAGTGAGGAAATTAAATTGTAGCATTGCTTGATGTCTTCAAAGAACATAAAAATTTGATCAATTTGATCAATTTTCAAGTTCTGCAGCTGTGTATGAATACACCCCATACCCAATATAAAGTAAATACATTTTCCCTGTAAATGCTTTTTGCATAGTGTTCTATTTGTCATCATCAATATTTGTACAGGTAAAAATGAATAAGAATAAATCAATAATGTAGTTGATCAATGAACTTAAATTAATTTTTAAGTACCCTCTTAAACAAGAGGGTCTGTATCGCTCACCTGGATATTTAAGAATTCTTGGCAAAATTTTCTAAATAAAGTAATATGGTAAATAAAACTCAAGGCCCTGGCTCGGCAATTGTATATATCTGTTTATTGGGATTCAGTGCCCACATTTATTCAACCATACTGCCATTTTTACCAACGAGAATTATAAATACAGTATAACCTGTCTAAACCGGCCCCTGTCTAATCTGGATCCCTGTCTAAACTGGCTGTGATTTGTGGTCCCAGTATATTCACTATAAAATCATATTGTAGTTAAACCCTGTATAAACCGGACCCTGTCCTTTCCGAAAACCAATGTTGTTTCACAAAAATTGGTATAGTAATCCATGTAAAAACAACCTGTTTATTCCAGTCCTGAAATTTCTCTTGCCCGACTACAATCTAAAGCAAACACATTATAAACAAATCAGCGCTATCCAATGTTGGGTCGCCCTTCATTTGTATTATATACTGTATATTTTGTAAATAATTTAACGTTGCAATTTATTCATTTCTCTGTTGTTTATGTTGAGACACTTGTATACAGATTGTTTGCAAAACACTACATTTTTGTATTTTCAAAAAATGACAAGCCGACCTTGTATAAACAGGACACCTGTGTAAATCGGACAAATAGTTTGGCAAACCTACATAAATAATAATAATAATTAATAATTATTCGAGGTTCTTGTTTACCACTTATCACAACCTAGTTTGTAGGTCGTCTCAATGCGGTTCACAAATTTTTATCCTTGGTTATAGGGCCTTTGCAACCAGCCAATATCTTTCTTAACTCCCTGGGGAGCATACAGCCAGTGCTGCCATTTCGGCACTCACAGCTAGCATTCTACATTTCTAGCACTGCCCAACCACGTACTCATTTATAGCTGAGTAGACTGGAACAAGCGGAGTAAAGTATTGTGTTCAAAGATACAATACATGTACAGAGCCGTACCGTGACTCGAACCTGCAACCCTTCGGTCAGGGGCCCTGCGTCCTACCACTGGACTACTGTGCCTCCTTCAATGCAGGTGACTTGGCAGGTATATATCTATAAGTTACTGGATAAAACAACTTTAGACCACCTATTCCCTCAGGATGAATGAGTGTTGTTAGCTGGCAGTTTCATGAATTGTTGAGGGCCAACATCTCACGAAACTTCGCTGGATATTTCCCCACACTGCTTACAGTACATGGTATTCTAAGTATATCTACAGTTTACATATTTTCGGCTGCATTCAAACCTGTAATACTTGAACAATTTGTCCACTTTTTTCGTAGGACTTCCCAGGATTCATCCTTGGGGAAAACGCTTACATTCTTTTGCGAAAAAAAATTGCTGTTCTTTTTTAATATTTTAATGTATATTCATTATATTTTGTAATACATGCATAGTAAGTCTTTGCCTCTTGTATAACTTGAAAAAGGAGTGGGTTAATTCGAAATTTTGACTTCATTTTGTCCCCACTGTTGACATCATTTAGTAACTTATTATATATATATATATATACACTAGAACACTAAATGATATTTTTTGGAGCAAACAGCTCCTATTTTAGAGATTTAGGTTGGTTTGTTTGTGTTTTACATCCTATTAACAGCTATGAAAATTTAAGAACGTGCCATGTTTTGGTGGTGGAGGAAAGCTGGACTTCCCGGAGAAAAACAAACAACCTACGGCCGGTACCTGGTGACTGCCCCATGTAGGCCTCGAACCCCTGACCACTATAGTGGTAGCAGAATGTCGAACACCTTAAACACTTGGCCACCGTGGCCCCTTCACACATAAGAGACAGACAATGACTTTAACAATACATAACATAAATATAGGATCTTACATGAGCTTCCATTTCATATGAGATTTATGAAGCGAGTCTTAGAATTCAGAGGATCGCTAAATTGAAAAATTTGTGACAAGTTTCATAAATTTCATATGAAATGAAAACGAGTGTAATTAAGATGCACCCTTGAAATGTAACAAGCCGTAATTTTGACTCCAGTGCATAAGTCTGTGACGTCATGTACTTGTCCTAGGCGTGACGTCACAATTGAAACAACTGAAACTTACAACCAATCACAGGGCTGATACATTGTAGGTCATATTACATGGGTTAATATGCAAACAAATATGACATGGGTATATACACTGGATAACACAGTACATTATGTGATAAAACAATATACAAGAGGCGCAGAGGGCCTGTATCGCTCACCTGGATATCTAAACAATCATGGCAAAATATTCTCCAAATAAGATCAAAGGGAATGGGCCAGACCCCTAGGCCAATCCATGTAGTATTTCTGTATCAGATTGTTCATGCCCAGCAATTTTATGTATGTTTATGCAGTCGGGATCTCAACTGTTTCCAAGCTGTGACTCAGAAACTAGGTCCCTAGGGGTTTGGCCAGACCCCAGGGTATATTCTAATATAATGACTGCGCTCGCCTCTTTATGCCCAGCAGTTGGATATTAGTTTTGGGGTGGGGATCTGAACCATTTCAAAGTTATGACCCTGCATGGGGTTAAGTCTGCAAGGGTGGGGCAGACCCTGGGGTCAATCCCTAATATCATGACTGCATTTGTCTCTTTATGCCCAACAATTGTATATATAGTTTTGGGGTGGGGATCTCAACTGTTTCTAAGTTATGACCCAGGGATTAAGTCTCCAAGGGTGGGGCGAACCCTGGAACCATCCTGGTAGCATGTGTGCATTCATCACTTTATACTCAGCAATTGTGTATATGGTTATTGGGTGGAAAACTCAACTGTTTCCAAGCTGTGACTCAGAAACTAGGTCACCAGGGGTTTGGTCAGACCCAAGGGTCTATTCTTATATCATGACTGCGTTCGTCTCTTTACGCCAAGCATTTGTATATATAGTTTTGGGGTGGGGATCTCAACTGTTTCAAAGTTATGACCCATGGACTATGTTTCCAAGGGTGGGCCCAGGAATCAGGGCCATATCCTGGAAGCATATGTGGATTCTTCTCTTTATGCCAAACAATTGTATATATGGTTATATATAATTAATTGGGATCTCAACCATTTCCAAGTATTAAACTATTTTTGGCCCCACCCCTTAGCCCGGGGGTCAGCCCCACCTTTTGTACAATTTTGAATCCCTCCCTCCCATGAATGCTTCCAACAAATATGATTGATATCCATCTCTTAGTTCCAGCGAAGAAGTTGCTTAAAGCAATATACCAAATAACCCTTCCCCCCCCCCCCCCAATCAGCCCTGGGGGGTCAGCCCCACCAATCGTACAGTTTTGAATCCCCACTACTTAGGGATGCTTCCAGTCAAATATATGGTTGGTATCCATCTCTTAGTTCCATAGAAGAAGTCATTTAAAGCAACAAAGCCAAATTGCCCTCTTTTTCCCTGCATCTGAGCCCGGGGTGTCAGCCTCACCATTTGTACAATTTTGAATCCCCACCACCTAGGGATGCTTCCAGTCAAATTTAGTTAAATTCTAATCAGTGGTTAAGAAGAAGAAGTCATTTGAAGAAATTGTTGACGACGGACAACGGACGCCACAGTATGGCATAAGCTCACCTTGGTCCTTCAGACCCGGTGAGCTAATAAATATATATATAATATTAATTACTTTTCTGCCTTCTTTCAGGTAAAGCTTGTGTAAAGTAGGCAGAACATATTTGTGATCCTTGACTTGTGTTTTTTGTTATAATTATAACCATCACAAGGACATTACATTTTTGACCTTAAGTTTCAATTATGCCATACTGTAAATATACACACACAAAACCTTAAGAATAAATATGGAGCAAATAATGATAGATATTAATTCTATACCAATTCTGATTTTTCCAATTTATGTGCATAAACGATGACACCAAACAAAGTAAGATAAAAATCACAAAATTCCAACTTGCCTCCTAACTTTAACTCTCCTGCTTTTGTTTGCCTGTAGTTGTACACCTTGTTGGCATATTCAACTTCCTCCTTGCGAAAACCAATCTTTTCTAGCAGATTCTGTTTTTTTGCTTGATCTTCTTCACATCTCTCCACTAAGGAAAGTATCATGCGATCTGTTTGAAAAAAATATTTGACATTTTTGTTTAGAAGTTTGATAACAGCCTGTATTAAAATTCAATATTGGCTGCCCACAAACAGACTTTAAAAGCATTATACCTTAGGTGTATGACTGTCTGAAATATAGATTTAAAAATTCTAGGGGTTGTTCATTTCCATGGATATGGCCTGATTGAAGACTTTTTTTTTATTTCTATATATAAAATGCCCTAAATATTGCAAAATGATAAAATGTACATGATATAACTAATAACTAACTTAATAACAATCACTCACACAAAGCAATATCATATATTTTCTGCCTCTGTATTAGATATCTAATTTGATTTCAATCAACTGATAATCCACGACAGATATATTTGAAAATTGAAAAGCATCTCTTCTAGTACACAGCAAGCACACAATATAAATACAAGTGGCCCAGAGGGCCTGTATCGCTCCCCTGGATATCTAAGCAATCATGGCAAAATATTCTCCAAATGAGATCCAAGGGAATATGCCAGACCCAAAGGCCATTCCAGGATCAATTCTAATTAGTAATATCATGACTACATTCGTCTCTTTTTGCCCCGGCATTTGTTTTTTTTTTTATAGTTTTGGGGTGGGGATGTCAACCGTTTCGAAGCTATGACCCAGGTGTTAAGTCTCCAAGGGTGGGGCAAACCCCAAGGCCATCCTGGAAGCATATGTGCATTCATTTCTTTATACTTAGCAATTGTATATATGGTTATAGGGTGGGGATCTCAACTGTTTCCAAGCTGAGACTAAGAAACTAGGTCCCTAGGGGTTGAATCAGACCCCAGGGTCTATTCTATTATCATGACTGCATTCGTCTCTTTATGCCCAGCATTTGTATATATAGTTTAGGGGAGGGGATCTCAACCATTTCAAAGTTATGACCCAGGGACTATATATGTCTCCAAGGGTGGGGCCAGACCCTAGGACCATCCTGGAAGCAACTGTGCATTCTTCTCTTCATACTCAGCAGTTGTATATATGGTTATACGGTGGGGATCTAAACCATTTCAAAGTGAAAAACTTATTTTTGCCCCACCCCTTAGCCCAGGGGGTCAGC
The DNA here is from genome assembly GCF_002113885.1 of Mizuhopecten yessoensis. Lineage (NCBI taxonomy): Eukaryota > Metazoa > Mollusca > Bivalvia > Pectinida > Pectinidae > Mizuhopecten > Mizuhopecten yessoensis. The sequence continues at coordinate 171,313 of NW_018408079.1, forward strand.
CCCAAACTTTGTACAGTTTTGAATCTCCGCCACCTAGGGATGCTTCCAGTCAAATATGGTTGACGGACGACGGACGCCACGGTATGGCATAAGCTCACTTGGTCCTTTGGAACCGGTGAGCTAATAATGTGGTCATTTAAACTTCTTCTAAATTGTGATCCAAGGAATAAACCAACAGGGCAATCAGCATGAGTGTTTCAATGTCTCTTCTTGCCCTGTAATAGTATATATGTAATAAAAAATAGGGAATCTTAACTATTTCCATGTTTTGACCATAGGGACTATGTCCCCATTGGCAGGGCCAGAACCTGGGGCCAATTTTATTGGCATGAATGTGTTATCTTCTCATGCACAAAAATTGTACTATATCAAAGAAGTCCCTAAGACACAACATGGAAATTATTCAGATCTCCACTTGGTCGGAGTGGGGATCTGAATAATTTCTATGTTACATCTTAGGGACTATATAAGTACCAAAGAGTGGGGATGGATCCTTACACCAATAGCTGAGGCTAATTTCAATATAGATTTCAAGTACACCATGTCTAAATGCAATGATAGAATATTGAAGTAAAACCATTGAAGGCAGTACTTATGTAGTTATAGTTTGAAGTTCTATGATACATCGCTTTGATCAGTACTTACCTATCATCTGTCCAATTACATGATATGCCGTAAAGACATAACGCTTTTCTGGAGTTTCCTTTTTCCCTACACAAAATCCTGTTCCATGCTCAATATAATGAGGATTCTCAACTCGAATTTTGCCAACAGAGTGAACCACACTCTTGATACTCTGGTAAGCAAGTATACCAGGAGGACCATCTTGTCTCGCTGAAAATGACATACTGTAGAATCATTTATTTTCGTGTGGTTAAAATTTTGTGGTTTTCATATACCGGTACTAACCTGTTTCAAGGACATAATATTTTGCTGACTTCTGATTTTCCCCTATCTATATCATACCAAACTTAATTTTGTGGATTTTCGTTATCCACAAAATAAACGAAATTTAATGTCCCACAAAAACGTATGATTTTACAGTATCAAGCAAATGAAGCTTGAAAGATACACATAACTGCACTGAAAATAGTCAATACTTGTTGAATCTTGATTCAAATTCTTTGTTCAAAGTATGAATTTTTGGTTAGTACTGTAACATTATCATACAAGCGACACACCAGTACTTCGGCCTAAGCGACCTAAATAATAGCCTCTTTCTGAATACACAGCACACATGATGGTTTGTTATCTGTGAGCACTGATGTAACAAATACCAAGAGCTGGTGGAGATAAGCAAAACTTCTCTCTTTTTGACCTTGATATGCCTTGACATTTCGGACAGAATTACCTCGAACAAAAAGCATATCTCTTACCTAGTACTGAACCCGACATGAAGAATGGTGGAGATGAGTTGAGGACTAGTGAAGTTATAGAGCAGAATTAACCAGCCAAAATATTCAACCAAGAGACAAGAGAAAGAAAAGCTATCTTCTTCTTACAAATTACTTTTGATGATGCTTGGTGAAGTTGAGTTAAAAAGTTACATGATGTATGGCACAAAGAAACAAATGTAGACAGACTCACAGACAGACAGACATGATGAAGCCATAATGCCCTGCAGAAGGCAGATGTATCAGAATTTGTGTTTTTGATATTTATAACAGCATTCATTACCCTTTACAGATTTCTGTTGGAGTTTTTGTTCATAAGAAAGATAAAATGATGTGAAAATACCGCTGAAATGCCTTCTAGGAAAAAGTGAATATCAAAATTCAAATCAAACTTGACATGTTTCAGAAAAATTGAACCTTAGCCATCTTATAAAGAGTGCCAAAAATACTGCACCAACCAAATAGTAAGATTGTGAATAAAGAAAAAACAATGGTAAATACATTGCACAGTAAAATAACACTGGCAAATAAAGCAAAATAACAATGTCCAATACAGCAAAATAACAACGGTAAATACAGCAAAATAACAAACACAAATATAGCGAAATAACACTGGCAACTAAAGCAAAATAACACTGGCAAATATAACGAAATAACACTGGCAAATAAAGCAAAATAACATTGGCAAATTAAGCAAAATAACAATGGCAAATATAACAAAAAACACAATGGCAAATAAAGCAAAATTATCACTGGTTTACCATCGTATGTGAAATCCTTTAAAATAAAATCTTATATATTAGTAGCCAAAAAAAGAAGACGTACCTGTTCCACAATCAGAAGGCAAGCCCTCTGAAATTGACCACAAATAATTTACTTTAGGTAGTTTAGAAGTAATCAAACATGACACACTATAAATAAACATGTTTATTAAACGTTATTTTTCTCGCAACTTTCTGTTATTGGGACAGGACAAAAAGATTAAATGTTTTTACTGCATTTTGAAATAATTAGCACCAGGGCACTTTAAAAACGATTGCTGTAATAGGTTCATAAAAAGCAAGTTATGAAAGAAAAAAGTTATACAACTTCAACCATTTTAGACAATCTGGTGTGGCTGGAGATTTGGAAATCAAATGTTTCATCCACTTAGAGTGTAAGTATTTTAACTTATTGATCAGGCCTGATCAGGTCTGGGAGGGGAAGTGGGGGTAGGAAGAGTCTTCATAATTTCAGTTCCTCCCCAAAAGAGGGAGGGGCACCTATAGGGGGAGGGGCGCTAATTATGGCAAAATCCATATAAGCCCAGTGTTTTTCGCTTTTCACATTTGATGTTAATGATTATGTACATTATGTTAAAATATGTAAATTCACCCTCATTACAGCTGTACTAAGCGCAAAAAGTTAACTGTAACGAATATTTCCTGATATATGGAACTTTACAGTAGGTGATCTAAATATGGTGTCTGAAGTTGAGCTACACCAATAATCTGTGACAATCAAATTTGATGGCATTTTAACATAAAGAACATTAGCATGAATTACAAGAAAAAAGCAAATTACCTAGTATAAACAGTTAAAGTTACCTAGTATAAACAGTTAAAGTTACCTAGTATAAACAGTTCAAATTACCTAGTATAAACAGTTAAAATTACCTAGTATAAACAGTTCAAATTACCTAGTATAAACAGTTAAAGTTACCTAGTATAAACAGTTCAAATTACCTAGTGTAAACAGTTCAAATTTCCTAGTAAAAACAGTTCAAATTACCAAGTATAAACAGTTAAAATTACCTAGTATGAACAGTTAAAATTACCTAATATAAACAGTTAAAATTACCTAGTATAAACAGTTCAAATTACTCAGTATAAACAGTTCAAATTACCTAGTATTAACAGTTAAAATTACCTAGTATAAACAGTTAATATTACCTAGTATAAACAGTTCAAATTACCTAGTATAAACAGTTCAAATTACCTAGTATAAACAATTCAAAGAACCTAGTAAAAACAGTTAAAATCTTCAAAAAAAAATATATATATATGAAGAATGTGTTATACCAGAGTTGATGTCTTATTCAATTACACATACATGTACCTGGATTATCAATGCCTTTCTGTAATTTTTCCATTCCCTTTTCCCATTTTTCTGTTTCCTTTAACCCACGTTTGTCTGCAGACATCACTAGTATGACCTTTGGATGGTAGTCTAGGAACTGGTTGATTGCATTGCTCCATTCAATCACCACTGGGATCCATCCTTCCTGCCCTCTGTCTCTCACGATAGGCATAACCAAATCAAGGTCTCCACGATTTTCCATATACAGATCTGAAAATAATGTTATTATTTTGTCGGACATTTTCTCATTCACAGCTTTCTTTTTGGCATCATTTGCAGACAGAAACTTCCTCCTGTGGGTAACTAAGTAGTCTCTTTCTGTTAACCATTTCATGATTTCTTCCGCTAATTTTTCATTAGATTTATGGTATGACAAGAAGACGTGGAATCGGGTGACTATGGCCCGCTGTAGATCGTCCAACCAGGAGGATTCTAGTCCCCTAAAGGCATCAATATCAGCTGAGTAATCACTGTGCACACGCAGCAAAATCTTCTGTCTGTCCCCATCTTGCGGGATCTGTATGAGTTTCTGCAGTTCTTTTGTTTTGGTTTTCTGTCTTGTTTCCGTAAATGTGATGTAGCGGGACTCACAACATCTACAATCTTTGTACCCATCTGTTAAAACCTCTATCCAAGCGTCTGATTCCTTCAAACTTTTAGGAAAGTCATCTATGGTTTCGCTACCACAACTTACATCTTCTATTTCGAAATTGAGTTTTTTCAATTCCTTTACAATATGTTTTTTCACTGTTTCCTTGTCCGTCTTGTGGTACGAAATGCATGCGTGATATTTCTCCTTGGCTTTGATTGGTTTAAAAATTGCTCTAGAAGTAGCTGCAGCCATTCTGCAAAAGAAAGAAAATTACCAGGTTGTTTGTTTTTCAAATATGTCTGAGGCAATTTTTGTGTCACTAAACCACACTATAGGGTCTTAAAATAATACATATACATTTCCTTTATGCCAGGTCAGACAGTCATTGTTAAGAAGATAAAAAAGATTGATTTGTCTGTGTTTTCAAATTTTTTTGTTTATGTGTGAAAAAATATAAACGATCAGGACAAAATGAAGTGGTGTGGAACCCTCAGGAAGTCCAAACTGTCTTAAAAGAAAAAACATTAGTTGTAATATATTGAAGTCCATATTTATTATTAAAAAGGGCAGAGCAATAATTAATTTGACATTTTACCTTTTAACCACCAAATGTATAGGGTCCTTGGAATTTGTCTTGAAGAAAATGTGTATTTGATTCGATTCTAAAAGGAAGGGGGATATATAATGGGTTTTAATTTTGCTCCATTTGTGTTGATATTTATATCATATTTACAAAATCTAAAGGTTTTCATTTCAGCAATGTGTTTCAGGACTCACACAACTAAATCAGCCAATCAGCAAGTGTTTCATACGTCTGTAGTTCCTATCTGAAATAAGTTCCGGCTAATTACTGAGCCACTGAAGGAGTTTAATAAGGAACTGATGACAGATTTTTAGATAAGTGAAATGTTCAGTTTTTAACTTTTGAAAAATATATACTTTTGATATATTTCCATGTCTGTGTGTGGATTTGCACAGGGGCAAAATGTCTGGGGCATTTCTGTTTTGGGTCACCAGTTTTGCTTGTAAACTTCTTCATCTTTTTTCCTTCCTCCGTCGATAGCGAGGATTACGGAAGTCGGTCTTGTGCTGTAGTGCGTTAATCATTATGTACAGCGATTTTATTTTTTTAGATTTTTGTTATTTGCTATAGGATAAAAAAAGGTTAAAAGCAGTGAGTGAGTGTTAGCTATGTTGTAGGTTTTGTATATGTTCGATTGTTATATGTGGTACATGTTCTGAATTCTGCTAGTGTTTCTGATTGTATTATTGTTTTGGGTAGGAGGTTCCACTGTGTTATCCATGGTGTATGGAAAGAATGAGTGTCTGTATGTGTCTTTAGATGTGTAGATATGTCTGTAACTAGGGTCGTGTCCTTGACGTGTTCTGGTGTCTGCCGGGATGAGATTGTTAGTGTGTATTGCTACTTGTTGGTGTATTATTTTGTAAAGAAGAATAATGCGTGTTCTTGTTCTGCGTGTGTGTAGTGTTGGCCATTACAAGTTGTGTATCATATCTGTGACTGAGCTTGTGTTATGGTATTTGTTTAGGACATATCATGCTGCTCTTCATTGTACTTTTTTTAATTGATTTAGAATGTTATTTGTATAATGTGGGCACTCCCAAACTGAAGAGCAGTATTCAAGTTTTGGTCTTACAATGGCCTTGTATGCATGTTCTTTTATGTGTGGTGAATTTATTTTTAGGATGCGTTTAAGAAAGCCTTGTGATTTATTTGCATTTGATGTGATGTTGTTAATGTGTTTGTTCCATTTTAAGTTGTTTTGTAGTGTGATGCCTAGATATTTGTTTGAAGTTACAGATTCTAGTGTGTGGTCGTGGAGAGTGTATTGGTGTTTTAATTTGTGTGCGTTTTGGTGATAAAGTGAGTATGGTGCATTTGTCTGGGTGGAATTTCATTAGCCAGTCGATCCTCTCCCCATTTACTAGCTGCATCTAAATCTGCTTGTAGTTTTGTCGTGTCATCTTTGTTGTTGATTGTTTTGTATAGTATGCTGTTGTCTGCAAAAAGTCTTAGTGTACTGTGCGATATGTATTCGGGGAAGTCGTTGATGTATATGAGGAAGAGGACTGGGACCATACAGGTTCCTTGAGGCACTATGAGGAAGAGGACTGGGACCAAACAGGTTCCTTGAGGCACTCCAGATGTTACTGGGATTTTGTCAGAGTGTTTGCCCTCAAGTACTACTGGCGCTATGAAAATCCAACATGCCACTTAACCTACCAAAGAAGTCATTTGGTAGCCTTTGCAAGGTATGTTTTTATGAATCTAGACAGTTGTCACTGGTTTTGAACTTCAAATATTAAAGTTATAAGCTAAAATGTTTGGTAATAACATATATTAAATGATTTAGTTGTGCGACTTCTTCAAGCTAAAAAGAAAACTTTCAGATACTTTTTTAACAATCTTCAATGAGAGAAAGAAATTCAACAACCTTTTTATCATATAATATGAAAACTTGATGTGAATTTGATTACTTGTGAATACAAATAAACGTGAACTTAAATATCTCAATATCATTTATCCAAAATTGTAGAATCCACTTAGAACTACCAAACTGCATATTTATCGTCTCGTAATCAAACTGGAGTTAGTACCTAATAGATTATATTACAAAAAGTTGTAACTGATCCCTTTGCATGCATTCAGTAATTTTGTTAATCATGAGTGTTATTTTTGTAACACTGGCCATTGACTGGTGCATATAAGAAATATGTTAATTAAAATATTTATATCTGACTACAATGTACCTTTACAGTTTTTCATAAATGCACGGCTTCTCCCAAAGTGAAGATTATCCAACTTTCTGTTCTAAAGCGAAAGTAAAATATCTATTACTAAGAGGCGCTCAATTGCCTGCAATCAAAACGCCCATTTACAAACATTTCACTGACTAATTAGTTCTATTTTAAGATGTACACGTGGAGGAAGTGTGTACTTGCGCATGCGTGAAAACAATGTAAACAGGAACTAAAATGGCAGCTCACAGAGCGAGGTTTGTTTTGCTCATCCGCCCACCTTCCGAAAACGTTTTTCAACCAATCTACAGGATAATTACGTGATTTTGTTCAGATATTTCAGAAATTTAATTTGCTTATAACGATTATTGCCTTTTTATTGCAGGCTCCAAGAATTTGAGGACACCTTGACATCCGATTCCATTGATAGTAAACGACTTAGAAGACTTTGTTTCAACGGTAAGCTAACTTTTGTAAAAAATATCTTTTCGACAGCCCTGATAATGTATCTAGATGACTGATAGGAATGACAGTTAAGACTGAAGTAACATTCAGCAATTTACTACAGCAGAAAAACAGATTACAACGTAAAACATGTGACGCTTATGGCAAAATAAAGTGAAATCCTAAGATGAATAACATAGCTTAATCATTCCTAAAAATAAGTTTCATTCCTTAGAGGGAAATGGAAAGTGTCAAGAGGGGCCACATGATTGTGACACACATCCAGCTGCAGCACCAAAGTCAACTCTAACATTTTGATAACATGTTTTCCTATGTTATTATTGTAAGATAATGCACTGATCATTAGAGCTCAGAGAAACCATCACCAAATCTCCAAAGATAAATTGACAGCAAAAATGCTAAGCCTTTTCACAAGTTCCACCTACAGGGCATGTTCCCTACAAATTACAACTCATATGACTTTATTCTGGGACATGTCATATAGACACCTCCTCTTATTTCACTTAGTACTGAATATATCAAAATTAGGCATTAGATATAGGTGGTAGGTAAATCTTGTATCCTGGACCCGGACTGAAACCCTGTACCGGGAATATAAAGATATTTTAATATCTCATTAACGCGACCGTTTATAATTTTTATAAAATATAGAATAATTTCAAACATTATTTTCTAAATGTGACAATTACAAAAATGTTTATTTATTATCTAATAATTTAGAAATCGACGATAATGTGTATTTCAAGGGGGTAAAACTTGTATACCGCAGTCAACCGTGAAAATCACAGGTTTTCACAAATAACTAGAAATTCAGGGAAAATTAACATGTTATTTTCAGATATATAGAAGAAAACACCTTACTGTTTATAATTATGTAAGGTTCGTTGAAATCACAGGTTTTCACAAATAACTAGAAATTCAGGGAAAATTAACATGTTATTTTCAGATATATAAAAGAAAACACCTTACTGTTTATAATTATGTAAGTTTCGTTGAAATAAACGACATATTTGACATGAAATTCTGACTTTGTTGTGATCGCGGGTGTTTTGTTTACTCCCGTACCCGTACTAAGGAGACATCACTCTGTCAAGCTGTCGTAATCAAGTAGAACTCTTAGCCATTCTATTAGAATGTTACCAGGCTCTGCGACGCAGGTTCATGAGTTTTTTTGGCGATCTGTTAAATCTCTCATTCCAAATTTATCAAAAGGTAATCAAATAATAGTGTTGGATAGGGAATCGGCGATAAAAAAATTCTTGGAGGATTATTTTTCCAAATGTGAAAGTTCTTTTTTGTTGGAATCATATTCGAAGAGATAGCAGATTTTGGTTGAACCAGCATAGGGGTAGTAGTGATATTTCAATATACATGGAGGATGTTATACACTATTAAGATGCGAGAGTGAAGAAGAGTTTTTGGCAATGTTAGATACGGTATCTGAGAAATGGAGTGAACCTTTTGTAGATTATTTCAATTCCCATATCAAGGGAGACATTATATAAATATGACATTTATTAGCAGGTGACAGTGAATATTGTCAACCCGAGAAAATCATTGTCACCCGAGGCGAAGCCGAGGGTGACAATGGGTTTTTGAGGGTTGACAATATTCACTGTCACCTGCTAATGAATGTCATATCTATTTTGTTACACCAAAAGTCTTTGTAGCTCAGAAACGGCAGCAAACCTCGATAATGACATCCTGTTTGTTGATAGTCTGCTGTTTACAATCGCTATCGCACCGGCGCTTGATGAAATTGGCTGTTGCCGTCAAACGTTCTTGTGACCATCACGGTGGGGAAACGAAGCGGTGCACGCACATTTTTTGCGCATGTGATATTTTTCACTGTCTCATGGCAATATCACCCGCGCCCCTTAAAACCAATGTATTTTCGGAGGGTGACAGAGATTTTTGTTTAATTTTCTCCCAACCAATCAAAAAGCTAGAAATTCACTTGAGGTGTAACAATATAAAATATGCTGGTTGGTGGCTACTGTCTGGTCTTGGTGTGGGGAACAAGTATACAGGTATTACAAATAATATTTTTGAAGGTACAACTGGAAAGAAGTTCCATTAGATATTGCAGTTCTTTCATTTTATTATCTCCAGAGATATTATGGCAATGAGATTAAGAGAGGGTTAATTGGAACAGGAACTGATAGACTTAAGGCTATTCATAAAAGTGCTCAGCTAGACCCTGATGGTGTACAGTTTTCAAATGACGTTTGTCATCCTAATGATGTATTAGATTTAGTTAAGGGTAAGAATAATGACAAAGACACAGTAACTTCCTGGGAACATATAGGTCTAAACGAAGAGGTAAGCCATGAAGATGTAGCTAGTTTAGCAAATGGTATAGCGTCCGAGAGTCAACAAGTAAGTAAACAAACTTCACAAAGGTCTTTAGCAGTTGCCGCTCTTAGGGATAACAAGGTAACCCATGTTCCATCTGCCAGGACATTTATAGTTGAAGGGTCACAGGGAGATAAGTACGCAGTTCGGTTACATCCTAAAGAGCAATGTCAGTGTCCATCGATTGGTACATGCTATCATATTATTGCTGCAAAGTTAAGTACAGGCATAGATGACACAGCAGGTAAGAGGAAACTCCATATGGCTCAACTTAGGCGTAATGCAAGAAAGCGACCAGACAAGAAAGCAGGTAGGAAACGACCGAGACCATGTGATGGAGAGGAGACTGATATAGTCCCAGCACCAGACAGTAAGTTAACTAAGTTAGGTGAATCAAATATAATGTGTTCAACTCCAAGTGCTACATTGGCTTCTCCAGTTAAATTAGAGTCAGTTCCTCTCCATGATATTGGTACTCCGAAAAAAATTTAGGTCTAGACTTTCTTTAACTCGTAAGAGATTGTCAAATATAATAGAAGGAAAAGAAGATACAAAAGATGTAAGTATTATAGCTGAGTCAGTAGCAGACATACAATGTAGTGATGGTGTAAGTTTATCTGAACCAGTTGTAAGTACCAGTCCTAAGGTAAAACAAAGAAGAAGACTTTCATTACCAAAAAAAGAACAAACCGAATGTAAATGATATGTTAGTGGATCTTTCAGATGACAGACCGTCGCTTATTAAGCCTGCAGAAACAAGACGTATCTGGATGGATAATGGTAAAAGTACGCTAAGTTTTAAGGCTATAAATGATTTATCAATTGATAACAAACTATTTGGTAATATCATGTGTTACGTACAAAATAATTTAAAGAAACAGTTTCCTAATATAGGCGGAATGCAAGATACAGGTTATGCTCCAATTTTGAAAAACAATAAGTGGGACTATGCACTCAGAATGAAACCAACTAGCGCTGCATCAGCACAAATTCATCATACAGGTGAGGACCATTGGGTAGTGTCAGTACAGGAGGTAGATAGTGGGGAAGTATACATTCTTGATAGTTTGATAGGAAATACGAAAAATAAGGGTCATTTGTCAGCTTCTTTAGAAATGCAGTTGTCATCATCATATGGGGAAAATAGAAAAGTTTTAAAAGCAGTATTACCAATTGTGCAACAACAGAAAAACGGGGTTGATTGTGGGGTTTTTGCTATTGCTAACTAGGTCGAATTTTGTTTCAATGGGTTTAACGGGAGTGAAGAGTTAGAATTTGACACCACTTGCATGAGACAACATCTTGGAGAATGTAATTCCAATGGAATCTTTACTAAATTTCCTAGGAAAAAAATGAGTTGGCATAGGCAAAAGAAGACTTTCTAGAATTTTTTCTAATGATAACCAATCATAATGATGATCATGAATTCTTATTTTGTGAACTATTAGTTATCTTATATTTGTATAGTTTAAAAAATATGGGCTCTTATGTAGAACTGCATTCGCGTCACAGAGCCTAGTAACATTCTAATAGAATGGCTAAGAGTTCTACTTGATAACGACAGCTTGACAGAGTGATGTCCCCTTAGTACTGGTACGGGAGTAAACAAAACACCCGCGATCACAACAAAATCAGAATTTCATGTGAAATATGTCGTTTATTTAAACGAAACTTACATAATTATAAACAGTAAGGTATTTCTACTATATATCTGAAAATAACATGTTAATTTTCCCTGAATTTCTAGTTATTTGTGAAAACCCGTGATTTTCACGGTTGACTGCGGCATACAAGTTTTACTCCCTTGAAATACACATTATCGCTGATTTCTAAATTGTTAGATGATAAATAAACATTTTTGTAATTGTCACATTTAGAAAATAATGTTTGAAATTATTCTATATTTTTATAAAAAATATAAACGATCGCGTTAATGAGATATTAAAATATCTTTATATTCCCGGTTCGGGGTTTCAGTCCGGGTCCTGGAACGGGGTACAAGATTTACCTACCACCTTAGATATAAAAGAAATAGTATTATACCTTTTTTTACAGGTGTTTAAGTGCAATGATATGATTTGCATTACAATGATGTTAATGAAGTGTTTCATTCGAAAAAACTAACTACATTGACAACGTCTAAGGTTGTATGCATAGAAACTGCATGGACCTTTGACATCAAATTTAAAGGTTTTACAACTTATTAACATTTATGATTTTAAGCAACTATAATAGCACTATATAATGTACCACATGTCTTTGAGAATATGCCTTAACAGATATGTTGAGCATATGCGGCTTGAACAGAACTGTGGTGTGTACCATCAGAAATGCTTTATTGAAACTGTATTTTTTCTCAATCAACTTTGAAAACAAAAAAAATAAATCTATTTTATTTTTTGAGTGTGTGTTTTAATGCGTCAGTTGTAAGCTCATCTGATCTTGTCCAAAGGACTGAGGGAGCTGATGCCATGTTGCATCATCCATTGTCAATTTGTTTACTTTCATACACTTCATATTCATAATAAACTGGAGGCACATATATGTGTTGATGATATTTGGCCAATTAAAGGGCTTTCCAATTTGCTCAAATAACTGACCTTGACCAAATTTCAAGGTCAAAGGGGTCAAATGTCTTAAAATCTTTAAATTAGTTCTTGAAATAACCCAGCTCAAGGGTGGAGATATAGTTACATTTGGCCAGTAGAGCTTCTGGCTGTATGGAGTTTTGTGAGGTGTATGATCTAAGTGAAGGACCTATACCTTTTTTCTGGCTGTATGGAGTTTTGTGAGGTGTATGATCTAAGTGAAGGACCTATACCTACTTCTGGCTGTATGGAGTTTTGTGAGGTGTATGATCTAAGTGAAGGACCTTTACCTACTTCTGGCTGTATGGAGTTTTGTGAGGTGTATGATCTAAGTGAAGGACCTTTACCTACTTCTGGCTGTATGGAGTTTTGTGAGGTGTATGATCTAAATGAAAGACCTTTACCTACTTCTGGCTGTATGGAGTTTTGTGAGGTGTATGATCTTAGTGAAGGACCTTTACCTACTTCTGGCTGTATGGAGCTTTGTGAGGTGTATGATCTAAGTGAAGGCCCTTTACCTACTTCTGGCTGTATGGAGTTTTGTGAGGTGTATGATCTAAGTGAAGGACCTATTCCGTCTTTGAAGGACAGGTTATTAAAATAAAGTTTTATAATCGGCATTAAAATAACAATAATAATAAACTTTATTTATTGAGGATAAAATACATGCTTAGCCAAAGGCTAATCTTCCACATGGTTCTCTTGTTAGTAAAATACACATGTTAGATAAAATTACATATTTAAGCAATCGATATATAAATAAACATGATTATCTTGCTAGAAAAAATACAAGTGGTAGTTAAAAAATACATATATATTGATGCAATCGACATATATTAGGTTATATCACAGTTATCTTAGTTAAGAATATCACAGAATGCATAAAGTTTCATGCAAAGGTATTTCATCAATTAAATGGCATGTGGTTAATTAATATACATACATGCTAATATAGCAAACAATAAAAATTGACATAGTTATATGCTAATAAAGCATAATCTAAAATATTGATAAAATTCACAAAAGAAGTCTATAAAGAAAGTTACAAGTTTTGGTTACATGGAGAAACAAATTAAAATCTAAGACATCGATAGAAAGTGGTGAAATTGTCTATTTTCTTTATGTCACTGGGTAAAACATTCCAGTCGTTAATACTGTCAATAAGAAAAATCCTGGAATAAAAAACAGTTTTATGTTTTGGCACTTTGAAATTATTTTCAATAGCATATCTTGTGTTCCTACAGTGACCATCTCGCACAAGAGACACATTATTTGATAAATTTTCAGGCACACTCTTATGATGACATTTATATAGCATGCACAACCTTCTGTATTTATAGTATTTGTCAATTGGCATCCATCTAAGGAGTTCATACATTTGCCTAGAAGGTGTGTCAAATGGTACATCTAAAATTAGTCTAGCTGCTTGCTTCTGAGTCTTATTAGCAGCTTGCCCATTAAATTTGCGGTGCACCCTGACCATACCGTACTACAATTCATAAAATGTGGCAAAACACAAGAATTAGAAAAAAATCATAATGACTGCAGGACTAAGCCGTCAATGAAGACCAATGATATATAGAATATTGACAATTAGCTAGAATATTGACAATTAGCTAGAATATTGACAATTAGCGTATTTCAATAGATTTTACCATGTGACCCACTAGTACTTACGGTCACAATGAAGACCAATGATATATAGAATATTAACAATTAGCCTATTTCAATAGATTTTACCCTGTGACCCACACTAGTACTTACGGTCACAATGAAGACCAATGATATATCGAATATTGACAATTAGCCTATTTCAATAGATTTTAACCCTGTGACCCACACTAGTACTTACGGTCACAAATATGAGATTAACAATAGGTAAGTTATACAGGTTAGTTAAATCTCATGTTAACAATAAATTTTAAACAAAATAGTTTGCCAAATGATGGAACAGCTGTTTCTGCCAGAATTAATTTGTTTTCTGTGTATATAGTTACCATTTCTGTCGTACAGCAAAAGTCAATCAGCTATTACGGTCAAAGTTTGATTGTGATATCATGCATGGTTAGTCCTTGATTAGCTCAAACTGTATAACAGAAATACCTGAACAGTTTTCCAATTGAAAAATGTACAAATTGAATAGTCTTTTCTGTTATGTAAATATAACAACACTTTGAGTGGATAGTAACATTTACTTGGAGGTTGTATAACCCACTGATGTTTTTCCTGGTCCCTCTACCAATTGACCAACAGGGATATTTCGTCTAAGTATGAAACTAGAAGGTGACTGCAATCCTATATATGTACAATTAAAACCTGCCACATTCAATCCCCGTTTCTGACACCACTTTAAAGCAGGTTCTAACTACTGTCACCCTGAATTAAAATTGCACATCATGCACTTGCTTTGATGTTATCATGGTCATGTCCTCTAATGAATTAATCTGAATCAAGTCCTTTAGTTACATAAAAAAAACACTGATCAAAAGAGCAATCAAAAAAGTTAATTTTAATACATTTATTATTCATAAAAAGCCATTTTTTATAACCTTTAACCCATTGAGATCGGCAGTAATGGTAGAGAAATTGAAGTCGTTGATCACATAATTATATGACTAGATGATAATGATTTTTGGTCAGTGTTCGTAGCTATAAATACACACTTTTTAAGGCATATATATCTGGCTGAAATCTTGTCGTATACATCTTATACACAAAGTGTAATTAATATATTCTAATAAATATTTGCAATTTTCTTCCATTTGTGATGCATTTTTAACTCATTCACCTCTTCAGACACATTTGAACTCTTCCAATTCAAAGATCATCATAGATTGGAATAGTTCATTACGAAATTTCAGGGGTGAATGAGGTAACAGATTTTTTTTTCATGGATAATTTAATTTACTTAATGCATCATCAGTAATATGATCTAGCTCAGCAAGTACACACTGTAATTATTAGCAGCTTTTGTTTTATTGTAATCATGATAAACAGACCAACTTGATGTGTGAAGGTTGTTTCATATTTTCCCGTTACAAATGGCAGATTTAATCCCGATTATAAATTTCTGGTAATTGGGTTTTCAGGACATCTTCTCTTAAACAAAAATATATTTCAAACAAACATTCATCTGTGTGTGCTTTCTATTCAAGTTCATACATGTTTGTCAACAGATATTGCATCACATTGACCACGCTTTAAGAATTTGAAGTATGTATACACTGTAGATTTGTGTGACATGTAGAATGTTTATTTTACAGGATGTCCATTTGAGAATGGATACAGATCAGTGTGCTGGAAGGTAGATATATATACTTAAGTTAAATTTTAACAGAGAAAAAAATAATAAACAAACAGATTTACACTCTTCCTTTACCACAAATCCAAATTTAAGTACATACAATTATGGGATGATATTCAAATTCACCATGTGTGATGTCGAATGATACAGTTATAAATTATCAGGCAATTGTCTAGTAATAAGCCCACACATATTCAATGCTATTAGTAGAAATACATATCAAATACTTCAAAATGCTATTTCATTGTCTTGTACTACTTTGAGTATGAAATTAAGCAGCATATGGGCTTATTGCAGAATAAATACCAAAACTGAACAAAAAACAATGCTTTTACAATTCCTTCTCAGATTCAATTTACATAGGTTGTTAGTCTAGTTCCTCGACTTTAAACTTTCGTTGTTCTCTGATAACAGTGAGAATATCTTGCCCGGTATTTTTATTGGCAGATACAGTAATGATTAAAGCTTCACTAAAACTCTTATATTATTCAATCACTGACTAATTTTAATTCATAAAATATAACTGAAGTAAATCAATATTATATCTTGTTCAATTCAACAGTTGATGCTCAACTACCTTCCGAAGAACAAGTCACAATGGAAAGAAGTGCTATCCAAACAACGGTAAGGGTGATTATTTTTAATGCAGCTGTCAGTTTCTGATTTAATGTAAATTTAATGTACATGTACATACATTTAAGTCAAAGGTTGTTATTGCTTTTCTCAAAAATAACTGAACCGATCTTCTTCAAATTTTGTACGGGTTTCCCTTGGGTCTTATTTGTGCAACACAACTTTGATGCATGGTCAGGTTCAAAGGTCAAGGTCACATTTATCAATTTTCATATTCTCTCATCAGTAAACATTGCATAATAAGATTATTAAACCATATTGTTGGGATTTATGGTCATATTGGTAAAAATTGCATAACATCATGAAGTTATGTTGTTAGGACTGTTGTCAGCTGAATCAAAGGTGTAAGGTTAAGTGTCATATGGTGAAAGGTCAAAGTCATAAAGGTCAGATGTAATATCTTTTTAATGGTAAACATTGCATAATTATCTTTGTGAAGCATCATTGTTGGCATTGACGCTACTTGCTTCTTGGTGTAAGATTAAGGTCAAAAGGTCAGATTTAATTTCCTTTTGGTGAAAATTGTGTCAAGAAATTTTGAAGCATTATTATAGGATGTATACTGGTTGCTGCTTGATGCAAAGTCAAGATAAATGGTAAAGATCACATTGGTCAAATATGTGCAAAATATTATGTTTCTTAATGGTAAACAATTCATAATTATCTTTATGAAGTTATATTTGTGGGATTGAAGCAATGTGGCCTGTTGGTGTAGGGTCAAGGTCTTAGGTGCTGTGGTCAAAAAGATCAACATTATGAAGAAATTGACCCCGAGTGTAATTCGATGAAGAGGTTTAAATTCAAAGTCTTGAAGGTCAAATTCTACATTCCTTTCCAGTAAAGCATTTGATTATAACAAATTTGGCTTCATAAAGAGAAGTTGGATGATAACAAAGCCAAATGATCCTTCTTCTGTGGTCTGATAGCTATAGTGGGAGCCAAGATCAGTCTGGAATATATTTCCATTAATACACAAGTAGTTCACATGAATCAGAATTCTTTTACCTCTAGATAAGGAAGTTTTCCCAATTTATATAGAAAAACTATTAAAAACACTGTTGCATGTCCTTGTTGGGAGTATAACTTCATAGGTATAAAGGATAACTTACACTTTGTGGACATCAAAGTGTTGAGCAGTGCAGAAGAACCACAACACTTTCTCTGCTAGATGTAGAGTTATTCCCCTTTGTATAAAGGAAACAACTTTTGTCACACTACCTTTAAACTTGTATATCTTTGAAAGAATTAAAGATAGATTTCAAAAAATTGATTCTGTATGATTATAATTAATGATAAGGACATTCAGACTGTGTGCACCACAATTCCTGTTCCTATGAAATTAGCTGTCTTTTGTCACATGCTCTTGCTTTGACACAGCAAATACGGGGGTAGTTTCCAAGTCGTGAATGTTGTCTGGAGCACCAAATAGTTCTGTTAATTCTCTTGTTTTTAAAAGGCAGCTACATTAGTAGATAATGATGACAAAACAAGGCGATGATGTGTATACATATGATGTAAACTTGTTGACCTTTACTAATAATGGGCTCCTGTCTTCCTTTTAGAGAGCTGTACAACCATTTTGTGGACGAGATGATAGTGAAGCCCGGGTCAGAGGCTTCGTCTGGTGCTCACGCTGATGATCATGTATGTAAATACCATATAACAGGAAATATTCGCTTCAGTATAATTTTCACCTTTCGTAATAAGGGCGAACTTATCTTTATAGTTAACATTAGTAAACAACATATTACGCATGATAACTAAATGTGAAGGGAAAAATAAACACTGGGCAGAGATGGAAGAGCAAAAGTTTGACTAGGTGAACATTTTTTGGTATGCACAGTAAGTGTAACTTCAAGTAACAGTCACAAATATGGGCTGAGGTTATATGTTGCCTGACAGGTAACTCATACAATCAAAATGGATGGACTCTATTGCGATCAATTTCACCATATATATATAGGTGGTTGCTTAACATAATTTTGAGTGGCAGATAGAGTGGTTACTGGTCAGATAGATGGCCACTTAACTCATTTACCCCTGAAATTTCACAATAAACTATTCCAACTGTTGAATTAGACAAGTTCAAATGAGTCTTCAGGGGTGATTGAGTTTAAATAGTTAAATTATGCACATGTAGTAAAATTGACAGATTACATGATGAGCAATATTAATACTGCTTGGAAATTATCAGAAATATCTTTTTACAACAGTAAATCATCAGTTTCATTAACCCTCATTTTTTCTAAAGTTTTAATGAAAATCATTAATGACCAGATCCAAATATTCAGAATGAGTTTACTGACAATGTAATTGTTACATTTCAGCCATTGAATCCGAACCCTAACAGTAACTGGGGCACCTACTTCAAAGACAACGATATGCTTCTACAGATAGACAAAGATTGTCGGTAAGTTACTGTGAACAGTTAGTTGCTTTTTTTTATTACATACTCATTGTACTGTGTATAGATGTTGGTTAGTTACTGTGTACAGTTGTTGTTTGTTACATACTCATTGTACTGTGTATAGATGTCGGTTAGTTACTGTGTACAGTTGTTGTTTGTTACATACTCATTGTACTGTGTATAGATGTCGGTTAGTTACTGTGTACAGTTGTTGTTTGTTACATACTCATTGTACTGTGTATAGATGTCGGTTAGTTACTGTGTACAGTTGTTGTTTGTTACATACTCATTGTACTGTGTATAGATGTCGGTTAGTTACTGTGTACAGTTGTTGTTTGTTACATACTCATTGTACTGTGTATAGATGTCGGTTAGTTACTGTGTACAGTTGTTGTTTGTTACATACTCATTGTACTGTGTATAGATGTCGGTTAGTTACTGTGTACAGTTGTTGTTTGTTACATACTCATTGTACTGTGTATAGATGTCGGTTAGTTACTGTGTACAGTTGTTGTTTGTTACATACTCATTGTACTGTGTATAGATGTCGGTTAGTTACTGTGTACAGTTGTTGTTTGTTACATACTCATTGTACTGTGTATAGATGTCGGTTAGTTACTGTGTACAGTTGTTGTTTGTTACATACTCATTGTACTGTGTATAGATGTCGGTTAGTTACTGTGTACAGTTGTTGTTTGTTACATACTCATTGTACTGTGTATAGATGTCGGTTAGTTACTGTGTACAGTTGTTGTTTGTTACATACTCATTGTACTGTGTATAGATGTCGGTTAGTTACTGTGTACAGTTGTTGTTTGTTACATACTCATTGTACTGTGTATAGATGTCGGTTAGTTACTGTGTACAGTTGTTGTTTGTTACATACTCATTGTACTGTGTATAGATGTCGGTTAGTTACTGTGTACAGTTGTTGTTTGTTACATACTCATTGTACTGTGTATAGATGTCGGTTAGTTACTGTGTACAGTTGTTGTTTGTTACATACTCATTGTACTGTGTATAGATGTCGGTTAGTTACTGTGTACAGTTGTTGTTTGTTACATACTCATTGTACTGTGTATAGATGTCGGTTAGTTACTGTGTACAGTTGTTGTTTGTTACATACTCATTGTACTGTGTATAGATGTCGGTTAGTTACTGTGTACAGTTGTTGTTTGTTACATACTCATTGTACTGTGTATAGATGTCGGTTAGTTACTGTGTACAGTTGTTGTTTGTTACATACTCATTGTACTGTGTATAGATGTCGGTTAGTTACTGTGTACAGTTGTTGTTTGTTACATACTCATTGTACTGTGTATAGATGTCGGTTAGTTACTGTGTACAGTTGTTGTTTGTTACATACTCATTGTACTGTGTATAGATGTCGGTTAGTTACTGTGTACAGTTGTTGTTTGTTACATACTCATTGTACTGTGTATAGATGTCGGTTAGTTACTGTGTACAGTTGTTGTTTGTTACATACTCATTGTACTGTGTATAGATGTCGGTTAGTTACTGTGTACAGTTGTTGTTTGTTACATACTCATTGTACTGTGTATAGATGTCGGTTAGTTACTGTGTACAGTTGTTGTTTGTTACATACTCATTGTACTGTGTATTGATGTCGGTTAGTTACTGTGTACAGTTGTTGTTTGTTACATACTCATTGTACTGTGTATGGATGTCGGTTAGTTACTGTGTACAGTTGTTGTTTGTTATGTACTCATTGTACTGTGTATAGATGTCGGTTAGTTACTGTGTACAGTTGTTGTATTATTTTTAGATCTGATTTTATCAAATTGAAGGTAAATAATTTAATTCTGTTTACAGACGACTTTGTCCAGACCTTTTTTTCTTCCAACGAGCGACAGATTTTCCGTGTAAAGAGATAATCCACGCAGCCTCTGGTGTTGAGACCCTTAGAAAGCGTGTGGAGCAGTGCGTTCTCCAGTCAGAGACCATACAAGTTGACAGACAGGGCAAGTCAAATGTAAGTGGCTTTGTAACACTGTCACCAAGGCCTAATGAAATAGACATTTGCTGGTCAGTGCACCTAAGGAATTAAAGTTCTTTTGGAAAATAAAAATGAAAAAGTAAATATGAAACTAATTTTTTTTTAACCCAAGATGAAAGAGAAATGTATATTTTATTGAAATTACATTTTAATCATGTCAAACTAATGAATGTTCTGAATGCAAAATAATGTACTTGACATTTTCCTCTTATCTTGCACTTGGTCTAGATCTGACAGTTCAAGTGCTTGTTTTAAGCTCCTTACATTTAAGTTAAGAAATGTTCATCTTCGCTAGCCAAGTGTTCGCTTCGTATATGAGTTTATTCGAAGCAAACACTTGGCTAGCGTAGATCAGACATGTTTGGCTTATAGAACCTCTGGTCTGTTTAAAAGGAAATATAATCAATTGGCTAATCTTCCCTTGGAAATTAAGTATAAAATAAAATAGACTCCCGCAAGGCTTCTTCAAATATATTTAGATATTGACGTGCCAAGGTTTCCAGACACACAAGATTATTGGTACATGTTAAAATATATTAAACAACTTTAATTACATAGCACATATTTAAAATTTTATTATGTTTATTCAGTCTGCACGCATACAGAGAAATCTTTTCCTGTACGTGTTAGAATTGACAATCTTAATGTATTTAATGTGACATTGACCCACACACATACACACATGTGACATTGACCCACACACATACACACCTGTGCCATTGAGATGATATGTATTGACTTACACATATGTTTTGTTGATATCCCGACAAAGATGATAATGAGTCGACGTAAGCGGAGCGAGGAGTACATGACACTACCAGATGGACAGGAAGCCCACTGGGAAGTGGTAGAGAGAATACTGTTCATATATGGTAAACTGAACCCCGGACAAGGTTATGTACAGGTAAGGTCAATCTGTAGAGGTGAAGGATTTGAACATGTAAAGTAAGTGTAAAGAGGTCAAGGTAATGTAAGGTAAATATAATCTATAGAGATCAAGGCTACATTAGGAAAGGTCATTCTATAAAAGTCAAAGTTAAATACAGATAAAATATAATCTTCTACTATAGTGATCAAGTTTACATACAAATAAATACTTTTTATAGAGGTCAAAGTTTATGGGGGTCAATGTTATGTTAAATATAATCTATAGAGGTCAAGGTTATAAACAGGTAAGGTCAGTGTATAGAGGTAAAAGTTATATAAGGTAACTATAATCTTTTACATCAAGGTTTTGTAAAGGTAAAATTTGGAGCTATAGAGGTCAAGGATATGTACAAGTAAAACAATATACATAGGTCAAGGTTATGTTAAACATAATTTATAGAGGTCAAGTACAGGTGAGGTCAATCTATAGAGGTCAAGGTAATGTAAGGTAAATACAATATATAGAGGTCAAGGTTATGTTCAGGTAAACATGATCTATAGAGGTCAAGGTTTTGTACAGGTAAATTCAATTTATTGAAAGCAATGCTGTATACTATACAGGTAGTATTGCTTTATAGAGGTTAAGGTGGTGTGTATTTATAGACAACATCTATAGAGGTCAGAGTTAGGTACAAATGTATATGTATAGACAATGTCTGCTGTATTATGATGTGATAATTGACCACTGGTCATGTCTGCTTCACCTGTTTTCGTAACTGTAACTTCTAGTCATTCTTTGCATAATCATTGTATGGTTACCGATCACTGGTCAATGTCTGCCATGCTATTATTTTTCAACCAACTGTTAGTCATTGTTTGCCTTACTATTTTGTGTGTTAACTGACCGCTGGTCAATATTCTATTTGTGACAGGGTATGAATGAAATCATTGGTCCTATCTACTATACATTTGCCACAGATCCTGACGTCACATGTAAAGGTTTGTAACCGAGTGGATTGTCGTCACAGCAAAAGGTCAAGCATTGTCAAATCACAACATTGCTTCATCACCCGGAGTATTGTGACAATACAATATATTTTTTACCATGTAACTAGACTGTTGAACTTGATTTTGAACCTCATACATCTATGCATTAGATTTCAAGATTATGTTATGAACTACACAAAGATCAGTGTAGGTCAAGGACAAAGGAAACTCCCTAGAAGTGTCTCACATATAATATCACCCTCACGGTCAACAGCTCAGTGGCAGGTATGGCTTTGTAAGCTACCCCGCAAGTAGTTTTTATTCCAGGCAGAATTAATAGTTCTGTTATTCTTGTGAGAATGATTAATTAGAAAATAAAGGAGTGTTTGTGTAAATCGGCCAGATGTTTATCTGTCAAAAAATAGATAGTGTCCTATCCAAAATGACTAGTCCCTACATTTCATCACATTTCCTGGAAACTGTTCTGCTTTGGTTGTGTATGTGTTTCAGCTGTACTTGTTCTAAAGTCTATTAATGATTTATTTTCATACATCAAGCGTGTTTGTTTTCAGAATATGCAGAAGCTGACTCTTTTTTCTGCTTCACCAATCTCATGGCAGAGATACGTGACAATTTCTTAAAGACACTCGACTTCGACTCTCAGTGTGGAATAGGTGAGTGTGTACCTGTCAGTGTATGACTCACAGTGTGGAATAGGTGAGTGTGTACCTGTAAGTGTATGACTCTCAGTGTGGAATAGGTGAGTGTGTACCTGTAAGTGTATGACTCTCAGTGTGGAATAGNTCTGCTATTTCTCGGGAAGTACAGGAGGGATCTTTCTCAAATTTTATATGTGTACCTGTAAGTGTATGACTCTCAGTGTGGAATAGGTGAGTGTGTACCTGTCAGTGTTCAACTGTGCCCTAACACCTCTCCAGTGGTAAACATACAGGAATAGTCCTCCATTAGTAAACCATGGGCCCCTTTTCCTGTATGCGTTTCAACCAGATAAAATGCTGTTTATTGCTAGTTTGCGTTATTTCTTTATAAATCAAGGTCAATCCACATGTAGATATATGATTTAGTGGATGCGTGAAAGAAGGACATGATATTTTTTAGCCCACCATCATCTGATGGTGGGCTATTCAAATCACCCTGCGTCCGTGGTCCGTCCGTTGTCCGTCGTCCGTCGTCCGTCCGTAAACAATTCTTGTTATCGGTATTTCTCAAGAAGTACCNTTGTAATTTATTCTCCGAAACTGCATTTTTTAGCTCTGCTTACAGTTCAGTCCAAGAGCGTTTGTTTATCGTGGAATATTTCTGCACCACCTGAACCGTTTCAACTGTGATACGTGAATGCGACCCTTAAAATGATTCTTTAAATGTATACGTAACTGTTCATGAAAATAATGGAAGTTTGATTTGATAATGTAAAAGATTAAGACCATTGTTTTGGATTAACGGTAATATATTTATATTGTCACAGGTAGCATGATGTCTAGGCTTGTAGACAAGATGAAGACGAGTGACGAACGTGTATCCCAAAGATTACAGGAACTCGACCTGAAGCCCCAGTATTATGCCTTCCGGTGGATAACACTTCTGTTATCACAAGAGTTCCCTCTCCCAGGTAACACAACGTTAACCTTCCTGAGGTAACACAAGGTCACAACCAGAATTTTGCACGTTAGATATAGACAAGACTGTTCCAGAAGAGACACTGGATGCTAAATGAGACTAAGAAATAAACTTTAGACAAGTTAACAGAAGATCTCTGTTATCTCTGCCCAATGCCACAGGAGTTGGAGGACTATGTTTATCTAATGTGATGTTTGAATGTAACCAGGCCATTTAAAGGTCACTAATGACTGGGAATTTGAAATATCTTAAAAGATAATGACAAATTAGACAGCATGTTGTATGTAGGTAGCTATATAGGTGTAATGAATCTGTGATCAACCACGTAACAATGCTCTGATCTCTCTCTAACTAGCCTATACAGACAATATCCCATCCTCGATACTCCAGGGTTACGCTCACTTTCACTCTCTACACCCCTAGAATAGCAAAATTGAAGGCCCACGACTAGCTATCTGATTGGGCTCTGGTAAAAAAACCTGACCAATCTCTAAGGCTGATGCCTGTCCTTAAAGATTACAGAGGAGCGACATTGGACTTCAAAACCAGTCAATTTTACCGTTACGTGGCAGAAAGATTCTTTTGTTGTACATCAAAGGATCACACTAGTCTGTTGTCTCATCCACAAGATAGGGTACACACTGAGTCATCAATTTTGCTATGACATATTCCAGGGATGTAGAGAGCGAAGGTGAGCATAACCCCTGGAGTGATGAAGATGACAGTATCGCTGTATCGCTACATAATCCAGATGATATCTCTATATAGAAATGTTCTTGATAATATCTGACTATCTGTGTATACCAGACTTTATTTGCTTATTTCCAGATGTCCTACGGATATGGGACTCATTATTTGCAGATGAAGATCGGTTTGATTTCCTCATATGTTTGTGCTGTGCAATGCTCATGTAAGTTATCACTAATAAATGTAACACAATTTTAATAGTCAACATTACTTGATATAGTTATTTATAGTAACAGCAACTTGTTTTCCCACTTCCAAGCTTATTGAGTTAACTCATTCACCCCTGAAATTTCATAATGAACTATTCCAACCTTTGAATTGGAGGAGTTCAAATGTGTCTTCAGGGGTGAATTAATTAATACATAATTGTTTTAAAAAGCAGGTTTCACAAGCCTTTTATGTTCCAAGATATACTGTAGTAACTGTTGTAGTAATGTGTGAGTGTATGTAAATGCTATTTTTGTTACAGACTTGTAAGAGATGAACTGATATCAGGCGACTTTCCTAACAGTATGAAACTGGTCCAGGTCAGTGGAACATGCTTAATATACATTATAACACTTTTTTGACTGATGACACTGAGGAGTATGTTCGTTAATGTGTTATGAAATCGGCTGATATGATCTCGAAATGTTTTGATTTGTTTGTCAAATTAGTGTGACAACATGTTTGATTATATTGCAGAACTACCAGAAAACAAAGATAGATTTACAGACCATTCTGTCCAAAGCTGTCGAGATCAGATAACACCTGGGCCGGTATTCTGTTGTACTGGAGGAGGTCAGTGTTCCCAGGTACGGCATCTTATAGTGAAATGTTAAAAGCTGTTGAATATTCACGTAAAAAGTACTGAAAGCAGATATGGTTAATATATGTGTCATAAGATGATACGTGATGTAATGTACTAGCTGAATCCGGTTATGTGATGTAATGTACTGAATCCAGTATTCCCTTCTTTTTAGGAAATTGCAAGACTTTGTGTGCTTCCCATTAAGGGCAATGACAGATGACACTTATTATCAATAGTAATGACCGATAAATGAACAACCATTAGATATATATTTGATAACATTTACAATTGATAGTTATAACAGATAACAGTTACAAACATCAGTTAAATTGTATTATAACCATTATAGATAATGGTTAAGATAGTTTTGTTGTATATATGTTTAATATATACATGTATATATTTACATTTCCCCTCCAAGTTCATCTATAAGCATTACCAGAAGAAACGCAATTTAATTAGCAGCAATCCTGGTGTGGTTCGGTTGTCTTTTGTATAATATTGAGGGTTTGTTTTTGTTTATATTTCTTGTGGGTTTGATTTGTATATATAATATTGTGGATTTATTTCCAGGGATGTACTAATACTGTGCATTGAACAACTGTGATAAATAGGGGTCAGGATATCACGGACGAGAAGTTGGACCGGATTTGTGCCATCGACCTTCACTAATTGGGTAAAAAGTGTCATGGTCAAAATGGCTGTTTCTGGATGTACCCTTATATGTACATAAACTTATTAAATTATCTGATCACTACGAATTGTCCTATCATGATTCGTAGGACTGTTTGCTTGTGATGGTATAGATATATGATATCATGACGAAGGGGTCCTTTGATATTTGCGTATGACTATTGGTGAATCGCCGCTGAGCTATATCAGTTTTACTCACATTTGGATATTTTACTGTGATCATTGTGCCAATGTGTTGTTTGTCTCTAGCACTAGTCCCATTGTCTCTTAAAATAATTCAGTTCAGACTTTGTGCTCCTCAGTTTTTAACCATGATACCTTGGTATCTGTTTTTTATGACAAATTATGTTTTATTACGTTTTTACTTTGTAACTTCTTAATTAACAGTTAACATAGGGGCAATGTTACCTCATCATTATTAACATTTACACAGGAACAAATGAAAAATGACTTATTATAACAAATGAATTAAGGAAAGCCTGGCTTATAATGTGTACTTGCCAATTATTGAGCCTTTACAACCAGTGATTTTGCTGAACTATTGATATATCCTAAGATCTGATGATTTCATCTGAAAGAACAGCTCAAAATATGCCATTTAATAGTGACGTTACCCTATGGAGTGGATTCACACCTTTTATGTTTTAGTTCTGAGCATGTGTAATCTCCTGCATGAAAATTTAAAAAGGTCAAGTATGATAATTATAGATACAGAAGCCATGACTTATAATCGATACAGATAAAGAAAACATGACTTATAATGGAAACAGATAAAGAAAGCATGACTTATAATGGAAACAGATAAAGAAAGCATGACTTATAATGGATACAGATAAAGAAAGCATGACTTATAATGGATACAGATAAAGAAAGCATGACTTATAATGGATACAGATAAAGAAAGCATGACTTATAATGGATACAGATAAAGAAAGCATGACTTATAATGGAAACAGATAAAGAAAGCATGACTTATAATCGATACAGATAAAGAAAACATGACTTATAATGGAAACAGATAAAGAAAGCATGACTTATAATGGAAACAGATAAAGAAAGCATGACTTATAATGGATACAGATAAAGAAAGCATGACTTATAATGGATACAGATAAAGAAAGCATGACTTATAATGGATACAGATAAAGAAAGCATGACTTATAATGGAAACAGATAAAGAAAGCATGACTTATAATGGAAACAGATAAAGAAAGCATGACTTATAATGGATACAGATAAAGAAAGCATGACTTATAATGGAAACAGATAAAGAAAGCATGACTTGATGACTTATAATGGAAAGGAAACAGATAAAGAAAGCATGACTTTCAGTGGCACAGATAAAAAAGTGTTTTTTGAGGAATCTGAATTTCTGGGTTAATTTTTTTTTCTAAAGAAATAATATATTTACTGTTATATTTGTCATGCAACTTGGACAAATTTTCTGAAAAATAGGCAATTTTTATGATCTCTTTTTATCAATTCATTTGTAGAGTTCATGGTATTATTCAACCTTGAGGATTTGTTTTATTGACATTTTGCTGGATTTTGTTTGCTCCAGATCTATATTTCTGATATGATATTGTCCATGAATGTTTTATAAGATTTCCTTCACATTTTTATGTAAAAATAAAAAACAATAATGTCTCATTAATAGAGCCATCATCAGTCCCGCTGTTTCGCTACAGAAGCTAGTCATCTGGCAAAAATATTTTACTATTTTATTGGAAGTTTTTCCCAAATAATCCAACTGTTTTAATATGTATAAGTACCTATCGGGCTATTTATGGAAAGCAAGTATAAAAAGCGACTTTGAACATAAAATTGAACAAAATTCCAAAAAACAATTAACTTTATGATATATTCTGTAATAACTTCCCGGTAGATTGAGAAATTTGAACTAATAATCGAACATTTGCTGAAAGAAGAACACATACCTACATCTAGAAAGCTATAAAGGATTCGTAGTTCATCATAGCTTAATAAGCCCAGTCTCTGATTAATATTAGTCTTCAGACATGCATGAATCACCGAACTGTTATTTCAGTACTTTTGGTCAAAGACTCAAAGTTGTTTAGAAAGGTAATGATTTTGATATGCTACTTACTGTAGGTTGTAAACACTAAATGTATTATCATGTTAAAATAAGGCATGGTTAATAAAACATTAAATTCACCAAAATTTATTTTACTGTAACGAAGGCATCTGTTCACTTCAGTCTGGTAACAAAACTAAGTCAGCTTGTCTCACTAACTAGACTGCCTGCTGGTATCGCTGTACTTATTCTGCTAGTCTCGCTAGTCATCTCAATATCTCTCTACCGTTGTCTACAACTCATACTATCAATAATTATATAGTTATACAATGTATACAATAAAAATGTGTTGTCATTTCAGTAAGATCACCATGATACATAAATATTTACAACATGAAACGAGAATAAATATACAACTAAAAATAACAGGGTCAAATTTGTTACATTGTTACCGGTTCATTGAAGTGGTTGAAGAGCGGTTTTGTAGTTGTGGTGGGGTGTATGTGGCGACTTCAACGCATATTCCATAAAGTGTTGACACTTCCTTGTATGATATTAAGAAGTTGTTGAATTCATACCGCAGGTCAACTTAAAAAAAAATTCACTCTTTCTATTGTTTTAATATCGTAGTAAAGGTATAGTTTTATCGTGTAGGAACTAAACTCGCATCATATTCCTCCGTAACAATTCAAGGTCTCCTTATTGTGTTGAAATATAACCATCAACGGCATAGTGGCTTTCTGCCAGCATCAGTAGCAAGCTATTGTATACTTGATGAGGAAATGTTGACAGTTATTAGGTTTTGGAATAATTCACTGTTTCATGTATATAACCCTGCTGGGGAAGTATCACAATGTCTGATTTCCCACCAGTCAGTCACAGTGGTCGATGTCAAAAAGTATTGTTAATAGATCATCTTTAAATTATTTTTCATTTACATGTTTACTTGTAAGTCATAAGTATATATATAAATATTTTTATTTGGGACTGTTTTTAAAAAAACATTTATATGGAGTATAACCAGAACGTTGTACATTTTTATATTAAAAATTAAATTGGTATTCTTAACAGAAGTAAAAATAGTATTAACATTGAAGGCCATATTTTAGGATAAAAACTATATATATATACAGTAACGCTGTTATTATCATTTATGTGCTGTTCGAATATATTGATGTGTGTTGGTTATTTTTTTGTTGTCAACAATAAGGAATGTAAATAATGAGAAGTTATTTGATTAAAACAAACACTTTTTGGTACAGTTTTATGTCTAACGTTGGTCTGTAATAAACATGTCCTTGAAGCTTGTACATTATTATGTCCAGAAATAACATTCCTGTATACACTTTTCACATTTAATGATCCCGATCCCGGCCTGAGGTGCTGCTGTGTAAACATACCTCTCTTGATTTTGTTAACTCTCAATTCTTACCTTATAAGCACTTTTGCTTTCACCCAATGACCTCCTTGCTTTAGGATCCCTGTACCACTGCCAAAACTGTAACTACATGCCTTTGAAACGGATTTTTCAGGCATGATTACAATAGTTTTGATACATCATTTCTGAAATAAAACCTTACCATGCAGAACTTTAAGAAAAATAACAAGAGACGAAAGACAGAGATGAAAGAACTTAGAAATAATCAACACTAGTGTTCTGTGCATAAAAATTCATCATGACTTAAGACCTGAGTAGCCAAACCCTGGAAATGGTATTGTTATACTCTCTCTCTATCTTATTGAGCTACCTGGTCAACAGAAGTACCCTTGGCCCAATTATTCTGCAATTACATGAAAAAGAAATGAAGGAGAGGTTACAGTATATACGAAAATCCACAGTGGAAGTCTTAAGTGTCTTGCCCGTGGGGACACGGATCCTTAAAAATCGGACTTGTACAAGGCTACTACTAGTACTGTCAGGATAGGTAGCTATAGGCTCCATTTCTAGTTGTAGTCCTGCTCAAATCTGATATTGTTTTCCCTAAGAGAATATATTAAAGCACTAGTTTATACAAAGAAGGCACGGTAGTCTAGTGGTAGGACGCCGTGCTCGTGACCGAATGGTCAGCGGGTTCGAGTCATGGCACGTCACTGTGTTTTATCTTTGAGAAGGATACTTAACTCCACTTGTTGAATGCTAGCTGTGAGCGCCAAAATGACAGCATCGGCTGTATGCTCCCCAGGGAGTTGAGAAATATATTGGCTGGTTGCAAAGGCCCTATAACCAAGGATAATAGTTTGTGAATCGGTTTGAGATGATCTACACACTAGCTAGCTGTGATAATGCGGTATATAAGAACCACAAATCATTATTATAAAGAAACATACGCGTTAGGCTTGGGTTGGCAATTCCATAGTTCAATACTGTGTTTGTGATTTAATGAAAAGATCATTCCTCCTTTCAGATACAACATTCAATTTGTCAAACAGTGTTCAAAATAATCCCATGCTTTTAAATTATAAATAGAGTACCTTGGATACGTCTCTTTTTCCTGCTTTGGGGAAAGTCTTACCATGTACAATGTATATATGCTCAACTTTTGTAAAGGTTTACATAAAAAAAAATGTTTTTCAGTGATTTCTTACCAAAGTAAACAAACACAAAACATCACCCACCGAAATTGACAACAGGTCAGGATAAATTTTAGTTAACAATTAATTTTGATATTTACTCCATTACTACTGTAAATAAACAAACGTAAGTTTGTTCATTGTAAAAATACTACTTTTTATCAAGAACTATTAGGGATTCAACATCCTCGATACTCCAGGGATAACGCTTAATTCACCAATTTCATGACAATTCGAAAGCCCAGTGTGCACCACCTTGTGGATGAGATAAGAAGACTAGTCTAATGCTTTGATGTACATCGAAATAATCTGTCGGTCGCGTAACGGTAAAATTGACTGGCTTTGAAGTCGGGTGTTGCTCTTCTTTAATCTTCAAAGTACAAATATCAGCCTAGCGATTGGTCAGGTGTTATTTTTTTACTTAACGTCGCATATTTAAAACAATAAAACATTAGCACTGTAGTGCTATTCTTGCGACAAATATGAATTATAATAGCAATCACATGCAGGTAATTATAAATACTAGTAATATCACAGAGGTAATTTAACAAGTTAAACAAGGTACACTAGAAAAGCAGCACATAAACAATCACGGTAAGGTAGCATAATAATTTAAATGTATAAATCTAGGATTAAGTACTGAAACTCGTATGTCACACAAGTATTTCTAATTAAGGGTTAAAGCACCATTACAGTGAATTATACATATATGCTAATATATACACTAATACAGTGTGATTTAAAGGGACATTGATGTTAGTCACCAATAAGATTTAGATTTATAAACTTATGTTAGAAATATTTGATTGAAATATGCTGCATGACGTTCCAAAATTAAGATTATTAAAACAAGAAGCACATAAAGCATACAGGACATACATGATAGTAAAAGGAGTAACAATGTTACCGTTAAAGGGGCAGAATTCCATTAAAAGTCGAGACATTTATAGCAATCAAATACGAGTAAAACAAAAACAATCGGATAACTTGTTGCGGACCTTCAATTTTGTTATGACATATTCCAGGTGAGCGTAACCCCTTGAGCATTGAGGATTATCAGAAGGACATGCATCAACTATTTCAAAGTATGTAGTTTTTATATCAACTGGTGAGAAATAGAGATAGTTTCTACACAGTTACGGGTATTTCACAAAATATTTAGTAGGAATATTTAGAAAATTGTAAATAGTTGCCGGGAATTTATGTTACCGATTGCTTGTGAATTATAAATTATTATTGATTTTCCAATATTTCTTCCAATGACTCATTAAATGACTCATTTTGTGTGGCTTGCATCGATTTCCTCCTATTTGTATATGAAATGTGACTTGCATTTGTGTATGCGGCTTAGAAGGTTTTGTTAATGCTCAGAGCACTGATGACCTTCAAACCAGCTTCATTTCGAAATAGATGGTCTTAATGCTTATATATTTTCACATATATTTAATTATATTCATGAACGATAAAATACTCTACGTTGTCATGTAAAAGACATGATTTTATTTCGCAATTGTTATAACAGTTTTAAAATTAATCAATGTGGTTTTTGTATATTTCTGTAAATAAAATTGTACTATAATGTTTATTTTGTTAGCTTGTCACTTTCTTCATGTGTGAAATAAAAAGAAAAAAGTGCCACGTCATAAACAAACACGGTCAATTCATTGTCAATACCTTAAATAAAACAATTTTGTAATCCCGTGGTTCTGGTGTAACTTTTGACATCTGTGATTTGGTTGGTCTTGCGACACTCAAGTTTGCTTTGTTTTGTTTTGCACAAGATGTAATATTACTCTTCAAAGCGTCTCAAATAAATGATTTTAATTATATTCTTGATCCCAAAGAGGGTGAAAATAACTTCAGTTGATTTTGATAAGAAAAAGAAAAAAATCTGATATAATAAAGACGTTCATCTTTGTGGAAATAAAAAAAAAACTTTCTGTTACAATTTAGGATTAATGTTAAAATATAGATTCAGTGGACTTGTCATAGGAGCTAAGGAGACACAAAAACAAATTGAAACTTTACCAACGACCATGGTAGCTTAATTGATGTCTCGGTATCACGTCGATCGAAATCACATCGAAACATATTGATAACGGTATATCCATTTAATTTCCTCATCGTAGATTCGCCAATAAACAGAAAGTTAGATCTACTCTCGAGAAATGAAAGGATAGGGGAAATTGTCTATTCCTTCTTAAACTTCCCTTTGGTTAATTCAGGTACGTAAGTGGCGCACAGTTGGTCCGCATTAGAATAATGCATATGCCTTTTGAAATACTGTAAAACGATAAATTCAACAAAAATGTTATGGATCAAAAGTAATTTTCTCGTTGATTTTCTTACTGGCTGAGTACGTAGTGTTTACAGAGCTCAGTATCACTTCCATTGAAAGATATATATTTATTTATGTCAATTTCAACTTATGAGGCATAGGTTAAACTTATGAAAGGAAACGAAGGTATAAACTATTAAGAAATTGAAGCTTCCAAGTAGTTCATTTTGAATTAAGATCGAAATTCAAAATAAATTTTCCAGAATTCTTAATTTTGTTTAAATTTACATTTAATTAGTTCCGTTACGTGAGCAGGTATTTAAATATAATGTTTCGATTTACATACTAAGGAAATAAAATTGATGCTATTCAAGTTGGATTTTAGTATCCGTTATTGTACACATGTATGCTATACAGAAAAAAAACACCACACCGTATGTAAGTTGATGACTTTATTTACATGTGGGTATTTATGAGGCGGTCTGTACGCCTCATGGTGTAACTGGCGCTGCAGACGGTCTGTGAATGTCCTCGTTCTTCTCCAGGACCTGAAATATAAACAAACCTAATTACACAGGGGCGGATCCAGGATTTCCTAAAAGGGGGGGCCTTTGGCAGCACCCCGAGCGCGTAGCGCGAGTAGGGGGAACGTACAGGAGGGGCTCTTCCCCCTCCCGTAAGGGGGGCTTGGGGGATCTCCCCCCAAAACAAATGTGTTTTCAAGAACGTCTCAGAAGCGATTTCCCGTGTTCTGAGGATTGTTTTTATGTTTAATTAACAAGAAGAAAAAAACATATTTTAAGTCTGGCCCAAAGACTTTTTTTGTGTACTGGAAAGAAAATTAAAGTTTCGGTTCAAATTCTCTATCAACAGCGTGTTTTAGAAGTCAGATGGTATTGTTATAGGGGCAACCTGGTGATACTTTCTTGTACGTACACGATGGTAAGCTGTAAGTACCACAATGAGATATTATGTTGTACATACAAGATAGTTAAACAGTTCCAACAATATATATAATACCAAAATAATTGAATGGATATGTTTAGTCGATTATACATAATAATGTCAGCCGAAAAAAACCTTTATCGTTCTTGTATAATGATATGATTAATATCGCCCGGGCGGTTAGGAAGGTTACAATAAAAAGTATTAATTTTCAGATCATCTATAACGAGCGGTCGATGATATAATTATGCAACTTATGCTAGTATATTTCCGCCGAGCGTTGCAAGTTGCAACTTGGGGTTTTGCGGAGGTGGTAAAATAAAAAACACACTTTAGGGTCAAGATACAAAGTAGACGAGCGTAGCGATGCAAACAAATATTGTTTTAATAATTATTTAGCTGCACTAATATCGATGAAATATATTATAACATATTTAATCCAATATTATCTTGGTTAATTTCTCGATTGGTCTTAACGAATTCTATATGACTTACGTGTATCCAGTGATCTACAAACTCGTTTCGATCCACCATCCCGTCTTCTGTAATGACACAAAATTGTTTATGCATGACATGTTGAAGAAGATTTGTGTGCGGAATCAAAAACACAAGATATTCTCGATTATCTATCATATAATTGTCGCTAGTCGTCTTCCAGGAGGTAGAGGGACGCCACATAGTCCTCAACACTGTTGACGAGGAAAAGGATCTGGGAGTAACCATCGATATAAAACTGCTATTCGCTACATATATCCACAAAGGATGGCAACGGGGACCACACGAAGGACATGGGTCTGTGGACCAAAGCCGCCGTGACAGCCTATCCGCATCTGAGGAGCAGTTCGACCTTAGGGGGTGATCTTGACATGTTTCAGACATTTTGAATCTTAAGAGGGCCTGGTAAGTGGAAACTTACCCTCTCACGTCGACCGAAGCACAGACTACCGACAGTGAAAGGCAGGAGATAAACCAGTCAACCAACCAATCAACCTACACATATCCATCGAGCGGTCAAGAAAGCAAATAGTAATCTAGGAATCATAAGAATGAATTTCCGTCCCATGGACAAGGTCACCTTCCTCAACCTATAAGGCTCCAGTCTAGAATACGCTTCCCCAGTATGTTCTGTGACTTACGAAAACAGCATTGCACTCGAAAACGTCCGACGTCGAGCCACTAACTTATAAGACACTCACAAACCATACCCGGATAGATTGCTGGATATTGGTCTTCCACCGCTACAATATAGGGGTTACCGAATGGACATGATTGCAGTGTTTAGAATAACAAAGAATCATTTCTGTGATTAGGAGCAGCTATTCCATCCCCGTTCTGAAGAAATGACCGGAGGACAATAGAAAAATCAAAGGTCACTGCCGACTGGCTATTAGGAAACACTCATCCCCACAAATATATCACTCGGATTCGACGTAATCAACTCACGGGTTTGGATTTTGTCATATGATATTTCAGCCCACGGTAAGTAACAGAACTTCTACTCACTATTTCCGTCCATTCTTATGTAATACTCGTCGAAGTCGCGGTCATCAATGAAACCGTCAGGTGGCGCGAAGCAGTCGTAGTCTTCAAACAATATTACAGCAAAGTTGTAGAGCGGCGGGGATATCAGGTGAAGATACTCATGGCGGGCGACGCGGTTATCGTCTGCGGGGCAAAAGACATGGAGTTCTCTCAATGGACAATTCCGTCTTTGCGTATTGCAGAGTTATCTTCTCTTGGGAGCAGGTATTGATTGTTACGTCACTTGTTTGTGAGAGTAACGTCATCAATCTGTAAGAAAACGACGTAATTTTCTCGCACAAACCAATGACGTAACAATCAATACCTGCTCCCAAGAGAAGATAACTCTGCAATACGCAAAGACGGAATTGCTAATTAAATTAAATAGTTTTAGAACATATTTAATTTATTAATGTTATAATGTCAATTTGTCATTTCAAAAAAAAAATCAATAGAATATGCGTATCAAGGTAAAGAATGTCAAAATAACTTTTCCATAAAAATCACATGTTTTGGTACATTTTACAGGTTTGCAATTAGAAATGAAAATACAAAAGATCAATATTTAAAAGAAACATGTGATAACGACTCTTCAGATACGTTAAAAAGACTTACAGCGTATACAAAAGAAAAGCTGAGGGGTAACATTTTTAATATTCCCCAAGTTGACACAACTTTTATCGAAACCTTTTTATTGAAATTAGATGTCAACAAGCAACCGGGCTCGACAACATCAGCGCATTTTTTTTATTTTGAAGTACTGTGCTAAATCCATTGCTCCAATTGTTTGTAAACTAATGAATACTAGTATTGACATAAACAGTTTTCCGGAAGTTTGGAAGTATGCGAAAGTAAGCCATCTTTTTAAAAAGGGTAAAAAAGAGGTTTTGTGTAACTTCAGACCAATATCAGTACTTCCTGTTTTATCAAAATGTCTAGAAAAACATATTCATGACCATTTTTATAAATTTTTGTCTGACCACAATTTGATTACAGATAGCCAATCTGGCTTCAGAGCAAAACACTCATGTCAGACTGCGCTAACCAATATCACAAACACCTGGT
The DNA here is from genome assembly GCF_002113885.1 of Mizuhopecten yessoensis. Classification (NCBI taxonomy): domain Eukaryota; kingdom Metazoa; phylum Mollusca; class Bivalvia; order Pectinida; family Pectinidae; genus Mizuhopecten; species Mizuhopecten yessoensis. The sequence continues at coordinate 208,083 of NW_018408079.1, forward strand.
ATGAGGCTATATACAAAGGTATTTTGACATGTGTTCTATTTCTTGTTTTTCGACCTTGTGAACCACTCTATTTTAACGTCCAAATTGGAATTGTATGGGTGTTCATCCAAAACAATGATATTTTTTTCAAAGTTATTTGAGCGGGAGATTTCAAATTTTAAACTTTAAGAACACTTTGAGTGATTCTCTCCCTCTTACAGTCGGTGTCCCTCAAGGGTCAATATTGGGACCACTTTTGTTAATTTTATATGTAAATGACCTGCCCCGATTACAAATCAAAGTTCCTTGTATATGTACGCTGATGACACCGCAGTGCAATCACAACGGAAATCAATTGGCATTATAAATACCAACCTCAATGCTGATGCAAAATTAGTGTCAAAATGGTGCGATGAAAACAAAATGTGTGTAAACACAGAAAAAACAAAAGTCATGCTTGTTACTACTTCACAGAAAAAATGTAAATTAACAGAAGAATTGTCCGTTGTTTTCAACAATATTAACATTGAAAATGTAAAATATGAAAAACTTTTGGGAGTGTCCATAGATGATTGTCTCTCTTGGAACATTCAATTTACAAATGTCTGTAAGAAAATATCATATCAAATTTTTCAGATGAAAAAGTTGAGACCCTTCTTGAGCCAGTCCTCTTGTATGACCTTTTTTGACTGCTTTGTTAACTCACATCTGGATTATTGCTCAACTGTTTGGAGTAACAGTTCAAAAAGTAATATTGTAAAACTAGAACGCCTGCAAAAGAGAGTAGCCAGAATTATTTTAAAATGTGATTTTTCCACACCTTCCTGTGATATTGTTCAAAAAACTAAATTGGCTACCTTTTAACAAAAGAATTTTATACAATCAAGTAGTTTTTATGTACAAGATACTTGATAATTTAGCTCCACAAAATTTGAATGATTTTACGCATATGTCTGATGTTCAGGGTAGAACTACAAGATCATCATCTACTAATGTGTTTTACTTGCCATGTCATAAGACAAACATTTTTAGAAAATCTTTTAGATATCAGGGACCCCCTAACATGGAATCTTTTACCAAGTCACATTAGAAATTGTACTTCATTTTTAGAATTTAAGAGATCTGCAAAGCAATTTTACTTGAAATGATTTATGATTTCCTCTCTTATCCTGTATTTTATACATGTATATTTCTTAAAGCTGTAAATATTGTACATTTTATCTTACATTGTATCTTGACCATGTGTAAGATGAGCTTCATGGTCAATATGTTATCAAGAATAAATAAAGCCTTTATTATTATTATTATTATTATTATTATTATTATAACAGAAAAACATGGATCGAGATCAAAACTTAAACAATACAAAGCATACGCTTTACCAATGCTGCCACCCATTCCATTAATCATAAATGCCCTATGTATTGTGTGTCCAAATTATGGGCAGCAAAGCCTATGAAAAGAATAATGATTATTGAAATACAATGTATACATAACTTGACAAAGGGACTCGTCGTCTATATAGAAGGGAGAGTATTCCGAGTCAAAAAAAGGATGGAACTCTTCTGCGCGATTATAACAGATGAGTGGTACCCCTTACCTTAATCAAATGGTACCCTTATGGGGTTGTTTTCCATGGATTATGTTCGATCGTCTTTAAAAAAACTACGTATGCGTAGATACAGTTTTTTATCTTAAGTATTTTTTCGAGATTTATTTAAAGGAGAGGCCGGGACATACCAATGTCCTTAAACAGGTTCACCCGTTGTCAGTATAATATGACCGGGCGAAATGCTGTATTTGGTGCCTTTGGCATGGCATTTCAGTGAGATAGCACTATAAAGTCGGCATCAGATCCGCGCTATCACAAGGAGGCAAGCACAACAGCATACCCTGTCTCCTGCATACAAAAACGCAAGCACGCATACATGTACACTACACACATAGAGGCATGTCTTTAAATGACCTTAGCTGTTAATCGGACGTTGAACAAAATTAAACCAAGCCGTGATGTAAATATGTAAGAACGTCAAGATATGAGAAACTTATGTAGCTATCTGATAGATAAACTGATGTATCATGATGTTGACCCTACGGTTGACGTCATAAATCTCGAAGACGCCGTTGAGTTCGTCTCGTTCAAATTGTCCGTTTCCATCAATGTCGGAACTGTAAAACAGGTTTGCAGCTGTCACGTTGTAGGGCCGGAGCTCTATATAGTCTCTGAAACAATGAGAATAGTTCGACATAAACTGTAAACTTTAAAATATGCTCGTTTAAATACTGCACAATGTTATTATATACAGCAGGCAATGTTAACACAACATTTGGCGGTCAATTCGTAGTACTTGTTTTAATAAAAGATACCCAGTGGTCATCGCGCAAACCGACATACCCTGAACAATCCCTGATATATCGACGGTGTTTTCAATCAGTCGTTTGGTTAAAAATTATCTGGTGGAGTTGAGAATCAGTCATTCTGGCCTTGAATTTCAAATCAATTACTTCTTATGGCCGCAGTATTGATTTACCGTAAAAAAAACCATTGAGTATCTATGCCTAGGGATGTTCACCTGGACCTAAGAAGTAAGTTTGAACGATTACGCAGTTTTCTCTTAAAGGTCTCGTCCACAGAAAGAACGGTCACTTCAACAACATTGAATTTCCTTGGCCCAAGAATGCTTCAAGCTAGATAAAGTCAAAATCATTATAAAGATTCATCCATGTTGGGATATATCCCACCTCATCCCTACTCAAGGGGACCACATCCTTCATTAACAAAATATGTCATTCCTTTGGCCCAGAGGCTCTTCATGTTTATTTTGTTTAATGTCCCAAATATTTTAACTTTACAGGCCCAGTAGGTATTCCCCAATTTTTCCTCGTTTGTGTCTAGCCCTTCTGCCTCAAACGGGGTCATATCCTTTATTAATTCACCCGCCACAATTTGTTAAGCCCATGGCTTCTCCATGCAAAATTATAATAAGACTGTCCGTACATAACAAGTAGCCTTCGAATGTTTCATTTTCAAAGAAACCACATCCTTTATTTATACGTTTTGGTTGTTTTAGAGCAATTTCCAATAGAATTGTAAATGGATAAAATTAATTTGCTTTTTGCAAGTATTACTTGACGTTTAAGCATCATTTTCTTATCCTTTCAAATTGTGATGACCTCGAAATCTTTACTCTATCTAAGTAAGACCATTACCAGAGAGTACAGAGCTCAAAGTCTGTATCGTATGTCTTCATTACTTAGGTAGGAGTTAATATACAACGACGAGAGTACTGGAGGCCCAACTTCCTTGTATGAGTAAGCTAGCATGTGAACAGTTGTGCTCGTTAGGAGGAGCATATCGCTTCATACCTAATATACGTCTACATTCAAAGCAATAAGGCTTTGGATATATATCAGGATTCTCCCCAGAATTTTTTAAGCTGTTATGTGTAATTTTCAACGGACGACCAAGACGGGCACAGCACTGTAACATGCTTAACGATATCATATCAACTTAGGGGGGTATGGGGGTGGGGGTGTCATCATGAAGATGTGTCCCTTAGTTTCTGTCGACACTTTAAATAAGTACTTCTTTTTACCAAACTTTAATGTTTCTTATGCATAGATTTTCAGCAATATAATTGTTTAGATATTATAAAAAAAACATATATACATTTGTACATTGAATAAGTTATAAAGAAGAAATACCGTCATCGTGAGGTACTTTTCGATGATATGTGTGATACATATTTTTACCACTCAGTATAACTAATACCACTTTCGTGACGTGCAGATACAACTGAGGGTTTTATTCAAACACATCTGGTATTTTGTTCTTGCATCTCTTGGATGTCAACACAAATCAACCGTTTCTATGAATATATCAAAAGAGGAAACTTACCCATATTTAAGATGTCTTTCAAAAATCCTGGGCGCCCAAGAAAAACGAAAGACTTAAGATTTCAGTCAAAAAAATATTGTTTTTTCTTTCATTTTTATATCAATGTAAATATACACTGTACATGTGAATATGGCCAGCGGTGACTGTTTCACGAAATGGAGAGAGATTTCGGTAAAAAACAATTTGTTGAACTTTGGGCCTTAGTCTGATAATAATTCATGATCAGAGGACTGAGTCATACATGCATGGATACTTTCTGTATGTGTATATTTTGTGAGGAAACAGTTTACTAAATAAGATATCCAGATAATAACATTAACAAAAATAAACATAAATATTAGTATGTTACTATTGTAAACTTAGCAAATATTTAAACAAAAGCCGTGTACAATTCATGACGAATGAAAAGAGATGTAAAACATCATTATTGATATAAGATAAACTTTATGTATATTTCAATTAACATTAATCACTTTTGTTGGCCGAATGTAAGTGCGCGGGGATCTTAGTGTGAGAGGAAATTCACGTCCGATCGGGTAATCAAACCCCGGCAATGCGATTATTGAAAGGGAAATGTAAAACAAAACAAAACAGATTTTGTGAATGTTTTTGATTTTATATGAACTTTAAAGCTCGTACTCGGTTATCATGGTCGGCCTGTGATCGGAGGTACCTGGGTGTGTTTTAGTATACGTTATCTAGTGATAATTTATCGTTCGCAATTGACATACCTGTATCCGATGGCTGTATAACAGTTGTCTATGTTTCTATTTATATACAGATATAAAAGACAACGAAAATCGATATTCCGCTATCCATATGGTACCAATACTTGATTTTCATCTTACAATAAGTGATATCATAAACTTTTTGCAATGGATTAAAATATTTTTTGTCAAGAATTTAGCAAAATACATACAACATGTTTTCTTTCCGTAAAAAACAACAACATATAAAGCAGGCAAACACGACTTTCTGCAATATCCCAAAATAAATTTCCCCCAAACATATCATGTATACTTACTGCGCAAGGGAAACCCATATAAAGCAAGCAAACACGACCCAGGTCTTCATTGTGGCACTTGAAATGAACAGGTCACTTAAGAGTCATGTATTTGTGTGAAGACGTCCATCTGGTGGTAGATCTTATCTTCTTATTGTGGCATGTTCTACACATTTTCGCGGGAAGTTGTACAATTATTGACTTTTCAGGAGGTGGATATGCGTATTTATCAATGACAAAAAAATCACTAATGACGTAGAAGTAAGTCAGGGAAAGGCTGTTTACTAATTGCCCTTATTATTATGCAATGTCTTCTTTTATTACATACTTGTCGTGTTATTTAGTGACTACACCCATATCATATATTCGTGTGTATTTCCATAAACATAAATAGTTGTAGGACGTTACATACGACATATATCAAATAGAACCAAGATGGCGAAATTTCATATTTCAGGAATGACATGAAAAAGCCTTTTTGACAATATTCGCAAAACCTTTCATTTTTGAATTTTTGACACTCTTCGCGAATGTTTGGTTTAGTTCGCCAAAGGCTTGTTTAAATAAAAAAAATCTTACACTCGTTTCATAAAATTCTAACTAAAATTGAAACTCGTGTAAGATCCTGTGTATTTACAGCACATTTGAGTAAGAATTCCAACTTAAAAACACTTCGTGTAATCCAGTAGTCATTTACCAAAAACCACTGTGTATTTAAGTGGCTTATTTCTGTGAGAGAGAAATTGTCGCGTTAATTCCGTGGCGAGGAACTCATTTGCGAGTTTACTTTTAACAATGTTATCATTTCCAGAGATAATTACTAAAATATTGAAAAAGAATACTTCAATTTAAGCGATTATAACCGAAAAACTCAATGAACGAAAAAGAGAATACAAGATAAAATAAATCAAAGTAGTTGTATAACTTCTTATGCGTATTTATATAGGTAAAATACAAATGTACGGGTTTTGTAATATTGCAAAGGTGAAAAATGTTGTTATAAATTTATAAAGTTTTATAGAAATTAAACACGCCTTCGCTACACTTTGCTTTAATTCTACTTTAAAATGTTGGTATCCAAATAATCACCTCAAAAACGTAGGACACTTTGCAGCTAGTTTTTCTTACACATGGAGTGGCACTTGTGTGACTCGCGCGTCATAATACTTATATTACGTATGTATCTTTTGCTGTTTACATGTACATTGCCTAAAGCTATTAAACATAATTCATACATTAACCAAGTAGCCACATCACCATCATTGCTATATACGTGTACCACTGATATCATCTATACTTCACAAAGCAGTATCAATATATAGTTCTATATATTTTTTGGAAAGAAGCGTGCACAATATTCAACGCAACTTTTCTTTTAAACGTTTGAAAACCCCGACGTACAGTTTACGAAGTCTGCTATCAAACAACCCATATAACAAGGGATTTAGAGCCGACCGTAGATACAGTGAACGAACCCCGAGATGGACGAAAATGTCAATGGCCTCGTCACCAAAACTTTCATTATACAACGTCATGGGTAACGCTACAGAAAACGGTATCACAGACAGGAAGTACGTCAGTGAGATGAGCATGCCCACACGCAGGATGTCGTCATGGCGCTGTTTGCGTTGTTGCTGTTGCTTAGTACGAAGGGCCGACTTGGTCACAGCGTTGAGGTCGTTAATACTCCCAACAGACCTTGTTCGTCTGTTAAAAGGCGTACTTATTTTTAACGTAGACATCAGTTCCTGTGATCGCGGACGTAATGTATGAGCTTTTGCTAACGCTGTCGATTGTTGACGATGTTCCTTTGTTTCACTTTTAGTGAATGTTTTGTCATCTAATAGGTTTGATTGAAGTTGTTCACTTTTTGTCTGTGGAGCCTCGTTTTCATTCTCGCCAACATCAGTTACTATTATTTTAGGGATGTCTCTAGAACTATCATTTCCCGTCGATGAACTCCTTCCAAGCTGTACTTTATTATCAAGTAAAACATTTTCTGTCATTTCATTATGTGCTTTTGAAGTTGACGATGGGAAAAATACAGTAGAAGTCATTAACATAGGTGAATTCAAATCACGAGTTTCTTTTTCGTGAATGTATTTTCCTATAGCGCCATATAGTGCAATAGTTACCAACGTCAGCAAACAAAATATACAACTCCACATATAAAATATAACTTTCACTTCCGTCGCATCCTTCAGCTCATCATCAATGCCACATATTTTCAGAGACAAAGCGTTGTTTTTGTCAAAGCTTTCCTCACCAGCCACTACGAAAAGAGGAGCATGCAGTACCATAGATCCAAACACAATGGCGCCAAAGACAAGTCGAGCTGCTGTAAAAGACAAGTGTCGACCTAATGGCAGGGATATCTTGCGGTAGCGATGTAAGGCAATGACGAGCGTCATCACCACGCTGGCTGTGGTCAGAACACACTTGGTGTAGGTCTGGACTTTGCAACCAAAGCTGCTGAGCAAGGTAAACGCGTACCGCTGTTGTAGAACATCTACTGGCATGACTACTGCGCACGTCGCCATGTCCAGTACACACAAATACAACAGCAACTCGTAGTACACAATGGTGCTACGACGGCACGTGGATTTCATGTGGAAATATGTCAACAAAAATATGGCATTTGTAGAAAATCCGAATATAATCTGTAACGAAACGAAGATGATACCATGTACTTGAGCATGCGCCGCATTGTCATCGCATATTTTCACTAAGGAATCGTTGCCAGACATCGTCGATAGATTAGCCAACTTGCATCAGTCCTATGCACCTGCTAGACTTTGGACAATGATGGAGAGAAATAATTCTATTTCGTCAAACCTCATTTGTATGTCTCGTTTATGTAGTGATATAACCGCATGAATCACGAGCTTTCACTGCTCGTTGTACCATGAAGTACAAGTGTATGTTAAGTGGCTGAAGTGTTCACTGTCGGTACTAGATGTCCTCGTTGTGCACTGTATCTGACCTTACATGTGATTTTGTACATTTTGAGCAGTATTGTCGGTTTCTATCGGTGAAAAATTGATATCACACGATGCATATATTAGGCCCTATATACCATATATAGCGTAGTTGTTGACAACGTCGTTGAAGTTTATTTTTAAATAATTTCTCTCTTTTGTTCACATAAAATGACAATAGATCGAAAAAGGATAGCAATGCTTCACAGTATTAACTAATAGGATAAAAAATTGTTATAACATTTAATTGGGTTGCAATGTCGAGACTGCAAAGAGAACCATATATGTTAAAGTAGAACTGAAATGGAGACAGTGCTCGCTTTCTTCTCCCTTCTAAACATTGGTAAGTATATATGTCACTGCCCCAACATGTTAAACATTAAGTAGGCCATTATGATTACTTTTGTTACAGAGTGAATTAGACCAAAATAACCTCGGCGTCAACACTCAACCAGAAAATCGTGCCTCAAGGTCAGCGGACATCAAAACAATGGGAAGGACATCAGCGACCCCCACAGAAGTATTGGAAGGACATCAGCGACCCCCACAGAAGTATAGTAAACAAAAACTGTAAGTCTTCAATCAAGAGAGGCATTAGACTTGAATACGTGGAAACCCGATAATGATAACATTTGTCTTGATTTAAGTCCCTGGGTACATGTAGAACCCCTGGTCGGGTAGTTGATTCTAAGTTTGATGATCAACAGGGTGTGTCTATCAAAGCAGTTCTAATTGATACTCATAACAGTCTTTTATACAGCAGTTCAAGCCAACTGTGGTAAGTAAGTTCCAACGGCAGGCGATACTTGGATATTGCTACTGAAGAAATAAAAGAAAACGACCATGAAATTAAAGTAAACTTTATTTTGTCGTTGGTTAAGGTGTTATAAGGCCAAGACGATGGACTGGGGAATACCATATAGAATCATATCCCTAAACATGGAGAATACAATATAGAAGCATACCCCTAAACATGGGGAATACCATATAGAATCATACCCCTAAACATGGTGAATACCATATAGAATCATACCCCTCAACATGGGGAATACCATATAGAATCAAACCCCTAAACATGGGGAATACCATAAAGAATCATACCCCTAAACATGGGGAATACTATATAGAATCATACCCTTAAACATGTATTACAACAGTAAGACCAATTACGTCTCTGTTCTTTAAATCCCTTCACCTAGACCAATTAAGTCCCTAATACTTTGTTCCTGCAAATATACCAATCATGTCCTATCATCTTTTCTCTCCTATGGTCTCTAACATTCTAAGCACTCAAATAGACCAATCACGTATCTGTTCTTTATTCTTACATGTACAAATAGACCAATCACGTATCTATTCTTCATCCTACATGTACAAATAGACCAATCATATCTCTATTCGTTATTCCTACATGTATAAATAGACCAATCACGTCTCTGTTCCTTATTCCTACATGTACAAATAGACCAATCATATCTCTATTCGTTATTCCTACATGTATAAATAGACCAATCACGTCTCAGTTCTTTATTCCTACAGGTACAAATAGCCCAAGCACGTCTCTGTTCTTTATTCCTACATTTACAAATAGACCAATAACGTATCTATTCTTTATTCCTACATGTACAAATAGACCAATCTCGTATCTGTTCCTTATTCCTACATGTACAAATAGACCAAGCACGTCTCTGTTTTTTATTCTTACATGTACAAATAGACCAAGCACGTCTCTGCTCTTTATTCCTACAGGTACAAATAGTCCAATCACGTCTCTGTTCTTTATTCCTCCATGTACAAATAGACCAATCATATCTCTATTCGTTATTCCTACATGTATAAATAGACCAATTTCGTCTCTGTTCTTTAAATCCCTTCACCTAGACCAATTAAGTCCCTAATACTTTGTTCCTGCAAATATACCAATCATGTCCTATCATCTTTTCTCTCCTATGGTCTCTAACATTCTAAGCACTCAAATAGACCAATCACGTATCTGTTCTTTTTTCCTACATGTACAAATAGACCAATCTCGTATCTGTTCCTTATTCCTACATGTACAAATAGACCACTCATATCTCTATTCGTTATTCCTACATGTATAAATAGACCAATTTCGTCTCTGTTCTTTAAATCCCTTCACCTAGACCAATTAAGTCCCTAATACTTTGTTCCTGCAAATATACCAATCATGTCCTATCATCTTTTCTCTCCTATGGTCTCTAACATTCTAAGCACTCAAATAGACCAATCACGTATCTGTTCTTTATTTCTACATGCACAAATAGACCAAGCACGTATCTGTTCTTTATTCCTACAAATAGACCAAGCACGTCTCTGCTCTTTATTCCTACAGGTACAAATAGACCAAGAACGTCTCTGTTCTTTATTCCTACAGGTCCAAATAGACCAATCACGCCTCTGTTCTTTATTCCTACAGGTACAAATAGACCAATCACGTCTCAGTTCTTTATTCCTTCAGGTACAAATAGACCAAGCACGTCTCTGCTCTTTATTCCTACAGGTACAAATAGTCCAATCACGTCTCTGTTCTTTATTCATACATGTACAGATAGACCAATCACGTATCTGTTCTTTTTTCCTACATGTACAAATAAACCAATCACGTCTCTGTTCTTTATTTCTACGTTTACAAATAAACCAATCACGTATCTATTCTTTATTCCTACATGTACAAATAAACCAATCACGTCTCTGTTCTTTATTCCTCCATGTACAAATAGACCAATCATATCTCTATTCGTTATTCCTACATGTATAAATAGACCAATCACGTCTCTGTTCTTTATTTCTACGTTTACAAATAAACCAATCACGTATCTATTCTTCATCCTACATGTACAAATAGACCAATCTCGTATCTGTTCCTTATTCCTACATGTACAAATAGACCAATCATATCTCTATTCGTTATTCCTACATGTATAAATAGACCAATCACGTCTCTGTTCTTTATTTCTACGTTTACAAATAAACCAATCACGTATCTATTCTTCATCCTACATGTACAAATAGACCAATCTCGTATCTGTTCCTTATTCCTACATGTACAAATAGACCACTCATATCTCTATTCGTTATTCCTACATGTATAAATAGACCAATCACGTCTCTGTTCCTTATTCCTACATGTACAAATAGACCAATCACGTCTCTGTTCTTTATTCCTACATGTACAAATAGACCAATCACGTCTCAGTTCTTTATTCCTACAGGTACAAATAGACCAAGCACGTCTCTGTTCTTTATTCCTACAGGTACAAATAGACCAATCACGTCTCTGTTCTTTATTCCTACATGTACAAATAGACCAATCATATCTCTATTCGTTATTCCTACATGTATAAATAGACCAATTACGTCTCTGTTCTTTAAATCCCTTCACCTAGACCAATTAAGTCCCTAATACTTTGTTCCTGCAAATATACCAATCATGTCCTATCATCTTTTCTCTCCTATGGTCTCTAACATTCTTAGCACTTCCTTGGCCAATGTAATACTGAATTTCAATCTTCGACGTTCTTGATATTTCATTTCATTTGCAGTCACTTTACACAAATTTTCTACCCATAAACAGATCCGGAATTGCATTTCCAAATACTTACTATCCGTACTGAAACCTGGGACATGTTTTAAAATTAATTAAAATGTTACATCTGAGTTAGATCAATTGTCAGAACGACATACTAGGAAGCCAGGTGTCGCTGGTTCGGTCCGCGGTGGTAGCCGATTCTGTTATCTTTCCTGTTACACCCTTATGCTTAGATATCAACTATTTGAAGTGTTTATTATTTTTGAGTTATTTAGTGAAACACAACGCGAGTATTTCCTGCGGTTGTTTGTAACCCCGCCGCAGCTGGTACGTCCTGGTTCTATATGTCAGTGAAGTTGTTAGTGTGTATTACCACTTGGCTGTACCATGAACGAATCCGATTCGTTCTAGATCTGTCGTGATTGCAAATTTATTTAAATTTTCAGACTGTCTTTTGTTTATGTATGGAAATATTCAAAGTAAACATATGTACATCGTAAAGCTGCAAATCGTGTTATTTTCGCGAGAGGTTATTTTAGCGCTAATTCACAAGGAGAATCATTCGACAATTTAAGTTTTCTGTTCGATTCAATAAATCATTATTACTTTCAACATTGAAATAAAAAAAATCAATCGTGAATTCAAATGTTGTAAATTAACCCCACGGACATGGTTCACGAAATAAATTACACCGGAAAATATAAGGTTTACAAGTTCGTTTTAATGACTTGTATTGAACAGCCATGGCAATCTAAAGAATAAATGTTCAGAGCTCAGTACAAGTCTACGCATCAATAAGTAGGACAATTTGTATGTAAATGTGTAAAACCGTCGCCAAAAAGAGTAATATTAATATTATACAACATTTGTATAGTGCTCTATATAATTTGTAAAACTACTTTAAGGCGCTTTACAGATCATAGATAACAACATTCCTACAGCGAAAGTCATAAAAATAGTAGATAAAAATTAAAAAGGCACGCAAATCAGCATTTTATATCAGGTAAAAAGACATTTATCGCCATATGAATATAAATATATATAGATTATAGATCTATAAGGTGGTGTGTTTATGACGTCTGCGCAAAGTATCTAAAATCACAGAGTTAGATAGCATATACTTCCGTGCTCAAATGCAGACGTAAAAAGTGGGTTTGTATAGCCTTCATGAGTTATTGACTTTCTGGTAGCAGATGGTTAGCTCAAATGAACCGGTTTCCATAGGTGACGGTACGAGATTTTGGGACACTCAACAAGGATCGTATGACACCTGATACAGGGTAACAAGCTCCTGTAAATATGTGTACACCAAAAGTTTGTTCTGCGAAGATGGAGAGCGCATATTGGCTCAATGTCAGAGGGAATGCACAAAAACGAAAATAAGAGTTGCTACTGCAGACAGGATAGCGAAATAGCTGGGGAATACCTCTAAATATGTCAGCAGCACCTCACAACAGAGAATCCGGAAACTGATAACCTATGATTATTATCTACACAACCGCCTCATTGAGACCTTGGTCAAGACGACTTTCCATTCACAGCCATCTATAATCTCACCGTCAGAATTTCATCCGAAGATTATAGCCTTCGGGTTTATTCTCAAGTCAGAACTATCCTTCTCCTTTCCATGGGGATCGCCGAGTGACAATGGATTATGCGATCTCGTAGGTTATTGAAGTCATGCGGCTGTCTCAGATTGAAATACATTGGCCTCATCCCTGTCAGAGAGAAAATTCGTGTTGTCATGAGCATCGCTATTTTTGGCGTCACCTCCCTCCGCATCTCTGGCAAAGACGAACGGCATGTTGAAACCAAACAAACGACTCACGTGACTGACAGTTCGAAAGAGTAATTCATCAGCAAAGAAATAGGTTTGGTATCATTTCCGGTTGTTTTCTTTATGTGGGGGAAACCATAACTTGTCACAACCCAGAATAACAGCTGCTTAAGCGATGCAACAAGGACATGACTTTACAAATGCCCGTTCGAATTATAGGAAAAACCACCTTATATCAGTTGTTGACTCTGATACTCCATCAATACTCAACAACAACAAAACATGACACTGAGCTGAGAAAAACATTCAAAACACCAAAACTACTGAAGAAAACTGGAAAACCTTCAAATCTGGAATCAACACTATTGCACCAACCAAACCGCTACCATTTTCCATGGACACAGACACGGAGAAAAAAAACCGCCAGATTAAAAACAAGCACTGACTGGATGCTAGAGAAGCAGAGATAATGGACGAGAAAAATACTGACAAACTACACGCAGTAGAAACCTTGAGACACAGAAAAATAATAAGAATGGACGAATTCAACCACATAGAACAGACCCAGCAAGCGGGCATCGGCAGAAGAAACAGTAAATCCTCCTAGACATTCATAAAATCAAGAAGTGAGAAATAAACGTTCATACCGACACAAAGCCTAATTACTTAATTGGCAATTCCAGTCCGTCTCCACAAAAGAAACATCAGATCCAACACCAACTATTCATGCAATTTTATGTTTTGTAACATCTAATTTGATATTGTCTATACAATATGTTTGATAGAACTGAACCAACAGTGAAAGATATCCACTTGGACATGCTGGCATGAGAAACCTTTTGGTTATCTTTAACGTAGCCAGTTGACATGACAATATCACAAACCGTATTCATAAAATTTGTGCCATTGAACTTGTCCCAGGATTAGAAGCAATTTTCCAACAGTCTTTATCTGCAGGAATATTTTCTGCTGACTTGAGGAAAACTTATACTGCGTCAGTTAAGAAAAAGAAAAAAATCGCCAAATAGCAAGAAATCACAGGCCTATATCGCCCTCGAGAGTTTTCTATAAGATGTTTGAGCAAAGCCTCTGCCACAGTATGATAAAGCATTTCCAAGTCAAAAGCATTGTTACCAATCACGACATGTTTATCAAGGAAGAAGAAACATTTGTTCAGATATGTAGTACCATTTTTTGTAGTTGTACCGAACCATTTCCCATGCAATTGGAATTATTTTCATTATAAAATTTTGACATATTTTAATATTTTATGATCAACATGTAAAAGGTAAAGCAGAAGAAAAAGATCTCGCCAATTGCTTAAAATTATATCAGTTTTGATTTAGGACAGATACCAATAGAGGGTGGATGCTTTAATCACAGGAACCTCCTCCTCCTCCTTCTTCTTCTTCTTCTTCTTCAAGGTACAGTCCATACCACTTAAGTGTATTCTCGGACTTTGCGTGATGTGAGCAATTCAACTATTCACAGGTGCATTAAAAATCCATTATATACAGTTAAAAGCTAAACCACTATGGTGCACTATCGTAGGTGGGTGGTGGTCAGCCTCTTCGTAAAGATATCAAGTGAGGGGCTGTCTACGACTGCTGATGTTAATGTGTTCCACAGCCTGATGGTGTCTGGAAAAAATGAATGTTGTTAAATAAGTGTCCTAGTGAATGGTATGAGGAATCGATGGTTGTGTCCTCTGGTGTTGGTACCTGGTGGTATGAGTTGGGCTGATGGTATTGCCACTAATCCATTCACAATGCGATACATCATGGCTGACCTTGCTGAACATGCTGCTCACGCTGCTGGTCTGTTGGTAATTTCCAGTGACGACTCGGGCTGCTCTCTTCTGCACTATTTCCATATTGTTGGTATTGAACTGCTTTCGATGTGTTATGTTTGACATTTCAATTTGTGTTTCTTTCAGTATTGGTTTTGACTGAATTAGACCTATAGTTGAGCATGGCAAGTTACTGTTAGAAGGGAGACAACTCGCTCTTTTTACCGTGTGTAATTTCGGAAATCGTTTTCTATTTTATCCACAATACAAGATGGCAGCGCCCGCAAATAGAAAGTTGCAACACAGAGAAGAAGATGCTATGTTTTATGTAGCTTACTGATTGTCATATTCTGAAAGTGCGTTAGCTGGTGTTTGTCATCGCCAATTAAGGTACTTGTTGCATGGACAAATATCGTGAAAATATTTGACTCGCCGCTGTCTGCTAGAAAACTTAAAGCGTTAATTAAGTTTTGTCATGTTTCTTCTTCTACTTCTTCAAGCGTTAATTAAGTTTTGTCATGTTTCTTCTTCTTCTTCTTCTTCTTCTTCTTCTTCTTCTTCTTCTTCTTCTTCTTCTTTAGTTATACAGTCCTCCTTTAATCATTTGAAGATTACGGACTGCTGTGTGTGCTGTGCAGTGCGTGGATTTAAAAACAGTGAGGTTAAAACTATATACATATGGAATGGTGCTTAGAGGAATGTAACGAGTACAGCTGGAGTTAGCTGTACTCGGAATACATCAACGGATGGAGACATCGCCACAGTGGGTGGGAGAAGATTCCACTGGGTGATTGTTCGAGGGAAGAAAGAATATTTAGAGGTGTCTTTGGTTGAGTGAATGTGTCTGAAGGAGAGAGAGTGGTTTTGGCGAGTTCGACTGTCTGATGGTATATGAGAATGGAGGAACTGGGGATGGCGACTAGGTTATGTACTGTCATATACACAAGAATGAGGCGGGCCTTAAGACGTCGTACTGCGGGTGTTGGCCACTTGTAGTGTGCTTAACATGTCAGAGACGCTGCTGGTATTGTGATACCTATTGCAGGTATACCTGGCAGCGCGTCTCTGTACCATTTCAAGTTTGGATATTGAGTCTGATGTGTGTGGGTCCAACAGAGTACAGCCGTATTCTAATTTAGGGCAGACTAGTGGCAGATAGGCTTTACTTTTAATGTCATTGTTTCCTGTTTTGAGATTTCTTTTCAAAAAGCCTAAAGATCTATTTGCTGCAGTGGCTGTATTTTCTATATGTTTGGACCATTTTAATCAGATTGAAGTGTGACTCCCAGGTATTTAGCTGAAGTGACAGTTTCTAGGGTATATGGCTGTTGAGAACGTATTTATGAGAAAAAGGATGTTTTTTGGATGATATAGTCATACTTGTCAGGATGGAATGCCATTAGCCAGTCTCTTTCTCCATTTGGCTGCAGCGCCAAGATCTTGTTGTAAAAGCATGCATGCAGTCATGGTCAGATCTTATTTGTACAAATTCCTTACCTTAGCTATATAGGTTGTCTCGGGCCAGTCTGGTTTTGATAGAGATGTATTAAACCATTTCATAGTCTCTGGTTTGCCTTTTTATCAATCTCTACCAGTTCAGTTATATACATTGTATACATATTTAAGAGGAGATGGGGAAAAAGGCTCGACCAGATCGGAGTTCCAGCCCGGGACCTTTCGAACTCTAACGTTGGTGCAGGCAAATTCGCCATGCACCAAAAAAAATCACCACCCTGTGACGAAAATGCCATATCATTAATGATATGATGTCATAATACATAAGATGTGACGTCATAGTCTTCAACACAGTTAAAGCCTTCAAACATATTTGACAAGAAGAGGTATAAGAAAGGAAAAGTGATATTATCAATTAAAACAGTAAATATATCTTGTAACGCAACAAATCTTAAAAATTTAGTCTGTGCGACGGACATCTTGTCAACTTAACTCATTTATTTGAGGCCTCAGTTGGTTGTGATTTAGTGTAAATGCATAACATACAAATATACATATCTCAACACTAATTGCATGTATATGGCCAACTGAGATGTCAGTGCAAGTAAATTGTTTTCAGGTGTACTTTTTTTCCCCAAAAAATGTACTGACGACCCTATATTTAATGTGACGAATTTGCCTGCACTAACGTCAGATGGGCGCTCTACCAATTGAGCTACATTCTGTCAGACGATCGGTCTTGTCCAGTTCTGGTACAGTCCTTCCTCCTTTTTTATGTCTTCGCCACCAAAGACACAAACTCTATTTACAAACCAGATTCGGGTACAATTCCCGTGCCAAGAAATGCAAAACCAGACCGGGGTTCGAACTCTGGACCCTCCAAATTCAGACAAGCACAAACAAATTGTGCTACCTGGTTGCGAACGATCGACCCAGTCCAGTTCCGCCACTCATATAATATTGAATATACATTATTGTGTGTGGCATTTAATTTTACTTAAAAAGGTTAATAAGTGTTGTATTGTAGTGTCTAGTGTGAGCCCTGGAATTTGGAAATAGATAAAAAAAAAAAAAAACACTTTACACTGAAAGTGGAAAGGAGGAGCGACTTTTTGGCACCAGAAGGTTTCCGGACATGTATAATTATAACAAGCTCAGAATTTCTGCTCTTCACAAACTTGTCATAGAGTAACAAAGGTTCTATCCTTCATTTAGTATGTTTCAACTTATGATTTTTATCTGCTATCAGAATTAACAAATGCTATGAAAAAATTATACATCACCCTGTTGTCATTTATTTCGAAAAGATTATTAAACATTGACTAACGGAGAAGGATGGTTCAAAATGTATTCTATATATCTTTTATTTACAACAACAAATAGTTACCATAATATAAGCATTGGACGCAAAATATCAGCAATAAAAATTGGCCATGCTATATGTATGTGAGAATGATTCAGTATTTTTTGCTGTGGGATCCTGTTAAACCATACAAGCATGCATAGTCCCCTTTGTGTGCATATATATATATACATGTACTCCTATTCTGGATAGATGGGGGCAAAGTAAAATGGTTGTCTGCTGGCAAGATTCTACATGTGAAGTGTATCACCACTATTTCTCATAGAAATAGAGGGGATCATGATGACAGTTGATATGCATCATTCCTAGACTTTGGTCCCTTATTGTGCATGTTTCAGTTTGAGATAGTGGTGAAGGAGAATGGCTGTCGGACAAACGTTTCTGATTTTACATTTAAAGATTTTTACTGCTATGTCTGAAGAAATCGTGAAAATACTTGGTATACATGATCCC
Source organism: Mizuhopecten yessoensis (assembly GCF_002113885.1). Lineage (NCBI taxonomy): Eukaryota > Metazoa > Mollusca > Bivalvia > Pectinida > Pectinidae > Mizuhopecten > Mizuhopecten yessoensis. Next base: position 226,328 of record NW_018408079.1, read on the forward strand.
ATTGGTCCATAGTTGTACTCTACTCCAATTTGAATTGGATATAGCAATTCGATTGAAACTTGGTACCCCATGGTTCTAGGTTCATAGTTGTGCATGCTCTAATTTGAAATTGATCAGAAAAACAAGATGGCTACCAGGTAGCCATCTTAGATTTTGCATTTATAGTTTGTTACAGCTGTCTGTCAGGAATTACCATAGGGACCATATGACAAAATTTGCTTCGAAGTAAAAGGAATCTGAAGAGCAAAATGGCTACTAATCTGTATTAGATTTTGTTGTGAAATGGAATTAAAAGTTTTTCCATTTCTAGGTTTTAGTAAGTACTAAAAATAATGATTGAAGTAGGTATGCTCATACCATCTACATGATCTTTAAAAGGTTGGCACTAGCTATAGGATCCCACTGGTAACTCTTATTTTTCAGATGTCCTCTATATGGTCCAATTTTTCAAAACATCTGTAATTTTTAATTAGGACCTAATTATCTCTGTCAAAAGTAAGTATTTTTTAGAGCATGTGCCTAAATGGCAAGTGAGCTTATGCCATGGCTCCATGTTTTGGAACCGCTTTGAGACGATGACCTACAAACCTAGGTTGTGATAAAGTGGTATATAAAAATTCAAATATTATTATTATACGTCTGTATTGGCACAGTTTTTTTGTTTGTTTCAACTTTTTCTCAATAACCAAGAGCTATTGGGTAATGATATTTAGCCAGTAGTTATAGCATGAAATGAAGAGCATTCAAGTTTGTTCAAGTGGATGACCTTGACTCTCATTAAATGATGCAAAAGTGTTAAAACATTCAAACTTACTAAATGTATGACCAATTGGTATAGAGTCACTATATTTGGCCTGTAGCTTGGCTATGCACTTTGTTCAAATTGATGCCTTGGCCAACTTTCAATGTTAACTATGTTTAAAATCTTTGTTCCACATCTTCTGTATGACCAAGAGGCCCGAAATCACAAAACAGACCATTAGTCCTGTAGCATGCTTGGATGATGGGGTTTCAATATTTTTCAAATGAATGAGCTTTACCTACTTTCAATGTCACATGGAGTCAAATTTGTTAAAATTGCCATTGTCAATTATTTTTTTCCCTTCAAGATACATAGGGTAAATTTTGTTTTGAACTTGCGGATGCCATAGAGCTTTCGTTTGCTTTCTCCATTTTTTGTACATCTAACATTTACGACTGATCCACCATCTTGAAATTGTCATTGGATTTTTTACCGTTGTGGTCATATGTGGTATTTAGGTGTGTTAAAAACAAAACAATCTCTAATGAACAGTGAGGTCTAGAGTCATATTTTTCCTGTAGCTTGCTGGGATGAAGGGCTATGTAGGGCTATGTATCAAGTTTTATGCAAACAAATGACCTTAGCCCTTTTCAGGGTTGAATGTTAAAGACCACAAAGATTTTTTTTACAAAAGTGTATAAGGCCTGATATGCAGTTGTTCTGTTGAACAACCCTTGCCCCACTTTCAGACCATTTGTTCTGTATCCTCTACAGTGTATATGAAAATTTTAAGATTTTTCTTCTTTTTGATTTGTAGATATCAGTCATCATGTCCACTAGTCCAGGATTTAACATTAACCGGTTGAGAAGTCCATATGAAAATGACTTTGAGTGGAAAATGCGTGAAGAATTTCTACAGGCCCATCGTGGCTCTTATCCAGTTCATCGTCTGCTGTGTTTATCAAACTGCTACATCAACTCCAGACTATATGGATGTCGCTACCCTCCCGCCACCATGAAGGAACTGGAGATCCTATCCTGTGATCTCACTACCACAGTCGACAAAATCATGGGAGTCCAGAAAGTGAAGTTTGTTAAAGCAAAAGAGAACACTAAGGTAGAGTTTGTTAAGGCAAAAGAGGTTACCATGATCAAATTTGTAAAGGCATCTGAGGATACGGTGGTGAAGCAGGAAACAACATCTGGCCAAAATCCTATCCCGTCAACTGATAGCGAAGCAACCAGAAATGGCGCTAACGACAGCACTAAAACAAGTTCTCCAAGTGCAACTCCATCAAGTTTTACTAATGCAGCTAAACCCAATATTCCAAGTATGACTAAACCCTGTATTCCGAGTACAGTTAAACCCAGTGCACCAAGTATTTCATCTGTAAAAAGTAGCTTTGCCTCCCAGTGTGTACCCAAACCGGTAGTGCATCCCCCTCCAAAACTGAAACAGAACACACAGACAATGGCTATGTCTCAAACACAGAATAATCCAAATTCAAATGAGATCAATAATTTGAATTCAGATGGAATGTCGCCGATTGACCAAACATTCTTTGAATTAGCACAGGCCTTGGAAGGACTCTTGAAAAAGGATATCAATTATGTACCAGGAGATTTTCTTCCCATAGCTGCAATGAAGACTAAAATGGTATTCTCATATAAGTACAAAGAGGTGCCTGCACCAAAGGGACTCCACAAATTTCAGTGCTGTACCATGTATGATTCAATAGAAATTGCAGAAGGAGAAGGAGGCAACAAGAAGAAAGCCAGGCACAAAAGTATGGAACAGGCTGGCTGTAAACTTTGTAAGACATTTCTTAAAGTGGTGCGACTTAACCCAGAGACACAAGTTTTAAAAGGCTCAGATGAGTACTTTCCCTCAGCTTGGAGTTTACACGAACAACAACCAGACAACAGTTCCGCCGATGTACACAAGGAGTCTAATGCAATGAGTCTGGCAGCTTCTAAGAAACGCAAATTCTCAGAAACATCCAGCGATCTGTCTAGGTTCTTGCTCATTGAACCTACGGAACAAAGAACAAGTGACAATGCTAAAGCTGTCCTCCAGCGTAGTGCAGACTTTAATAAGGCTCTTTTGGAGTACGAGTTTCATGATGAGGGGACAGGTGTGCGATGTCGAGTGATACTGGAAGGACATATTTTGGTGGAGTATTTTGGCACAGGACGCTTAACAGCAAAATCTACAGCAGCAGAGAAGGCATTGGAAGGGCTCAGGAAAATGTGCTGGACAATCAAAGTAAAACAGTCAGTAGATTCTGATGAGGCAGGTCTGAGCCGGGATGAAATCTTTGGCGAAATTCAGGCACAGGTTAAAGCAATACCAGAAGACAACAAAGGGAGGCAACTGCTAATGAAGATGGGCTGGACAGGAGGTGGTGTGGGATCAGAGGGAAACAAGGGACGCGAATTCCCAGTTGCCGAAGAATTGGAAACAAATAAGGTGATCGGTCGTGCAGGACTAGGATCCAGCACCTCCTCGGAAAAAGAATTCAGAGCTAAGGTGGTAGAAACCTTGGAGAGTTATGCAAAATCGGGAAAACAGGAGGACTTGATGTTCACAGCAGAATTTACAAAAGAGGAACGAGCATACATTCACCAACAATCTCAAAAGATTGGACTAAAAACTCAAAGTCGGGGTTCAGGTGAGTCTCGCTATCTGACAGTCAGTCGGAGACGATCAGCGTTCCAATTGTTTAATCATTTAGTGGAAGAAGGCGGCTCCACAGCCAAGTACGAACTGGTGGCTCCAGGACAGAGTTCCCAAACTTAGCCCTCCATTATCTCATGTGTAGAACAGCACAACTACACATGTAGACCCTTTACTTGTGATTTAACACTTGATACATGTAGTTGTGGAAGTTGTGTATGCATGTGCATATAAATGTTTTCAAGTTGTATCTGATGTTATGGAAGAGAAGAAAAAGCTACTGTTTCTACAAGAGATGTTTTTGGGAGTTCTTCATCTACATGTATATCTCAGTTTCTTTCATGTTTTGGTACGCTAACATAAGTGTATAGGCAAATTTTTAATGGTAATGTCTGAGTCATGGTTTCATGTTAATATATCTTTATTTGATGATTAATTTGTTGAAGATGATGGAGAGAAACATTGTACCGTAATAATTTTGTTGTTGCTTAGACCTTTCTTGGTAGTTTTTTAATTTTTCTTTTACCATGGATGACATGTAAATTGTGGAAGAAGGGGAATAACTCTGATCTTATTTTCTATTCATTGGGAATTCTTGTGAAAAAAAGAGTGATACATGGATTTGGTTGCATAACTTTCATTTAATGTATGAAAAAGAGGTTTGAAATATCTTGATAAGATCAATTTCATGTACAGTAAAATCTTGTTAATTTATAGAAACTTTGATTCTTTAAAAGAATACTGGATCAACACATTTTCTTGAAAAGAAATGTTGCTTATATTTTATTTGAAGCTAGCATCAACTGTACAATATTTGTCGATAGTAAAACATACATTTTAAAATGTATGAGGGTACTGATACTTAAATCATTTCTTTATAATCACAGTTACTTATTCATATGCTTGTGTGTGTATACATGTATAACACTGCAATTACTGGATCATTTGCATGTGTAATGATCATCATTGATGTCATTTCACTTTTTATATGGTTGGTCCACATGCCCAGAAATACTCAGGTTTTATAGGAAAGTAAAACTAGGCCCTGCAAAAATTGCTGCCAAAATGGAAGACCTTTCCAAACATTTCCTGAAACTAATTAAAAATGAACAAATTCGGTTTGCTTGTTCAACTACAGACAAAATTGTTTTCACAAAATTTACTGCTGTTTTCTCTTATTTTTCATCTTTGGAAGAAAACCAACCGGACATTTACTAGGATTTATTTCATGTATGTTCCAAGTTTCAGTCCATTATACTTTTAATACAATTCTGTCTTAGTGTGTCTCTTTGTATATGTTTTTTTTTGTCATGGAAATTTTTACTGGATATATCTTTTTGAAGAGTTTTAATTTGCCATGGCCATGTAACTGTTGTAAATCAACTAATTTCTGCTTTGTTTTTTCAAATTTTGTGCTTAGTTTTCATTTATGACATCTTGAGTTAAGAACTAATAATAGTTTCTTCAATACAAGTCATCTCTAAAATTATATAATTCATGCATTTGAAAATACTTAATTTCTTGTTAGTTCCCTTTTGTTTGTTTGTTTGTTTGTTGTAGGGGGAGGGGGCTTAATTTGTGATTTAGGCAGATATTACAAACTGATGTAAATCATCATCGAGGATATATCTGTGTAAAAGTGATAAATGTTTTTGAAGCACGTTTTTATTTTTGAGTTATGAGAATGGCAACAAGCTGAGATGTCCATGCATTATGGTAATAAACCTATACATCTTGTGTACTGGATTATTGTTGTCTGTGGCGGTGGCCAAGTGGTTAAGTCATCTGACATTCTGCTACCACTAGCCCTCCACCATAGGGTCGCGAGTTCGACACCTATGTGGGGCAGTCGCCAGGTACTGGTCGTTGGTTTTTCTCCGTGAACTCTGGCTTTCCTCCACCATCAAAACCTGGCACGTCCTTAAATGACCATAGCTGTTAATAGGACGTAAAACACAAACAAACATACAAACTGGTACAGATTCACTTTATCCTGTGTTTCTGCCATGAGTACAGTTGTTCAAAGCATTTAAAGTTAATACAGACTTTTTATCAAGGATATTAACTTTATGTAGAGGGATTTAAATAATTACCAACTGTAAGGTCAGAATCACTTTTCGTAAATTTTTAGATTTTCTCTAAAATGGTAGTTTGAATATTTACATTATTTACTTGTTAAAGAATTGGACAACATGGCCCTATTCCTCTACCTATTCACCCGTAAAGTCATATCTGGACTTCACCAAATCAACGACTGGGCAAGTCCATGTTAAGAATGTAGGGGTGAATGAGTTAAATTTGATCTAATTATTATCATGAAACTGATTACTATTTATCCCTTGAACAGTTAAAACACCTTGTGAGGCAGCCTTTCATTTTGTAAGACACTAGATCATCAGGCCAAAACCCTGATGCTTTGGAGTGTTGGAATTAGTCCAACGTCTGGTTGTGTCAAAATCTGTCTATTAGAAAAATATTTTTTGTGTTCATCTCATGACATGTTTTTTCGTTCATATCGAAACATTTCTTTTTTAAACAACAGTGACCAATTAAAAGTTGAATGTTAACATTGTGCGTGGTATGGTGCACAGATCTTGTTGCTGTATATATATAGCAATAAAAGGTTAACATTGTGCGTGGTATGGTGCACAGATCCTGTTGCTGTATATATATAGCAATAAAATATGTTAAAACTATACAGCATTTGTTGCAATTTTCTGGGTGGATGAGTTTAAATGTACATGTGATATTTGGCTAATTTTCTGGGTGGATGAGTTCAAATGTACATGTGATATTTGACTAATTTTCTCAAGTAGTTAAACTATATCTGTAAATGTCTTCAGTTTTATAATTTAGAAGAGTTGTTAATTGTCTTTTGGAGATTGTTTGGCCAAACAGTAGGGGGTGGCACAGAATGGAAAATATTCAACATGCATGCATATCGTCATGTGAAAGGCAACAAAAAAACACCATGTAAAACTGTATATTGTAAAAAAAATAACACAAATATCTGAAATAGTTTTTTAAATAATTTATTTAACTTAAGTTCAATGATTTGTCATCTCCATACCTTCATCGCGTCATCTTACCATATAATTCAACTCTCCTTGGAACAATTACGATTGGTCATTCTTACAGATTGTTCCTATGGAAACGGTAACAATTTCTATTGGTCGGAGTAATGGGATGAAAAAACTATTAAATCTTCTTCATCAAAGTCACAGGTGTATTTTGCCTAATAAACTCATTGTTCACTTACCAAATTGCAAAAAAAGGAGGTTAATTAAATAAATTGATATACAAGTTAGAAATATTTTCCAGTCATCATAAGCAGGTAAGTTGCTATGGATTAATTGATTGTACTGATTTTGGTCTGGATTATAAACCACTGTAGACCATAATGGACTCGTCCAGATGAACGTATTGTAAAGTCTACTCAAAGTACCTACGGGTGAAAGAGTTGACGGATACTACCAAAGGTATATGTATTGTAGATGTATTTATATGCATGGTCAATTATCATTTTCTCAAAAAGATTATACATCATTACTTAAATGGGCACGTGTACTTATTACATCAAATACTGAATCTTTACCCTTCTTTTACCGTACTGCACCAAACTTTCTGTTTTCAGTTTATTTTATTGTCTAATGATTTGAATCCAGATAGTTTATTGAAATCACCAGTCCTGTGACGTCCAGGAAGAGGTTTAATAGGAAGACTACAGGTTTCGGCTATGTTGGTAAAGGTCACTGGACACACATCAAGGGGAGCTAACATCAAGGGGCACATAACAGTATAAAATCATAATGAACAAGATGTAAATATTTATTAAATCATTTCTCGTCCTCTCCATAATGGCATTAATGTGTTTATTAATGCCAACACAACTTTGCATAAGTACCAATCTGGTTTACACTGACGAAGGTAGCCATCTTTATATGCCGTTTCAAAGTCAAACACGAGCTTGCATTTTCTTTGCAGTACCAGACTGTCAACAGTCCAGTCACATTCAACTACATTAGGTGTCAGTGTAACCCAAAGTATGCTTGTAACAAATATTTACTTCAATAATATAATGATGTTAGTCACATTGAGTGTATATATATATATATATATATCAATGTTTCTTAAAGTTCATGAAACATACGTTTAGTTTATTTTCATCCACTACATGTGGAAAATAGCATACACAATTCTCTAATTCATATTAACAAAAATCAAAATCAACACTTTGCACAAATAACAAGGAATATGTCAAGAATAACACATAAAAAGAAATGAAAACAGATCTTTCCCTTTGAAGATCTTTCTTGTCGGTGACGGGCAAAAACAACATTTTCAGAAGTATTAAAATAAAAACCTGGAAATAAATGATTCCTTTTATGATTTAAGGTGTTCTGTCAAGATTCATATAAAATACCGTAAATAGTTGTCATAAACAAGATACAATAGGTATGAAAAATAAACGGACTTGGAAAATGGATAACCTCGTAATTGAAACATACCAACTCATATTGGTAATAATAACTCAAACTAAAAACAGAAGATTCAATCATTACCGTAATAAAAGTACATCTCCATAATTAAAACAAAATGGACCATAAAACCCAGATAACCTGCAGAGCTTGGTCATATATATTTTCTGTCTTTGCGTATTGCAGAGTTATCTTCTCTTGGGAGCAGGTATTGATTGTTACATCATTGGTTTCTGTGAGAAAATTACGTCGTCTTCACAAAAATTGATGACGTTACTCTCACAAACAAGTGACGTAACAATTAATACCTGCTCCCAAGAGAAGATAACTCTGCAATACGCATACGGAATAGGCCTTTCAAAACAAATTTGCCCAGTTATTGAGTTTCGCCCACTTATGCTTACCAGTACTGCTAAATATACTACCTAAATTTACAACAGTCTGTGCCTACATAATTTTGGAAAATAAAGCACTTTTTTGGCTAGGGGAAGCAGTCTGTATTTGGCTTTAAAACCAGGCAAAAACCATCACTGTATATGCATAACTTAGGTTATTTCCCCATCACATGTTGAATTCTCCTTCAAGAGCAAAACATTGGCACACAATCTTTTCTTGTGTTACTGTAGTTTTTATGAATGACACGGGGACAAAAACAATTACAGAGATGTTTCATTCTTTACGTAATTTGTGAGTAATTTATGTTAATTACCTTCCGCCTTAACCCATGTTTGTTTTTTGAGGTAAAGAGGTATGCACTCTCGCACATTATAACTACAGTTGGTGTAAGAGTTAATTATTTAAGGAGATATTCTACCTCACATTTGAAATGAATTTGTGTTACAGTTAAGGTTATATGCTACCTTACACATTATAACTTTAATTTGTGTTCAAGTTGAGGATTTATGCTACCCTACACATTAAACAAAAGAAAAACACTAAATAGTGAAGTGTTTTCCAAACCAAGGCAGATGAAATAAATAAAACAATACAGGAAATAAATAGTTCAAATAAAAAATATCACAACTTTTCAGAAATATTCTCAACATGGGCATGGTGGGTATTTTAAAAGGCGGTATGTGTCAATCATTTTGGTCTCCAAGGTGATCTCATTGCAACATAAAAATACACATCCTAAGCCCCTCCCACTTCTTTCATCCTGGTTGTTGACTGGTTGTGTCATACAATGTCAGTGCTTGTATAATGGTAGGGTCCTTCTTGGAACCATCAAGAAACTCATCAAACGAAAGTTTATCATCCTTGTTCTGGAAAAAATAATTATATACAAGTCAATTGTATTGAAATAAATTTGCAAAGCATTGACAAAAGAAGTATTCATTAAAATGAATGTACATGTACTCAATTGGCTGTTGAACATTATGTAAGCAATGGGCTGAACCATCATCATACTCTCGGGGCCAAGTCAAAATGTCTTGTTTTAAATTCTTTGATTTAGAGCCCCTGCATCTCCCGGGATCCGTCGTAGGAAGTCTACAGAGTCCGCCAAAAGACCAACCCATGCTTCCAACCATTTAATGCTCTCATACGGCTTCATAAAAACCATGGTTAGATTACCCAAAGGAAGGAACATTAATAAACTCTGAACTATTGCAAACAAAATGTCTATGAATTGGGCGTATCAACCTACTGCAGAGGTACCCTATTTATAACATTACATAGACCTAAGGTTGTAGAAGAGAAATCAACAGACAAGGTTAATTACATGAACTTGTTGTCACTATTTTACAAAGTGTTCCAGTGAGACGTCGAATTAAAACCTAAAGAGGTATACACCATATTCAGCAGCGCATTCACAACGATGTCATCCCTATAGGAGTTCTACTGAAGTTTTGACCCCTTACCATACCAGAATCTACAACTACTCTACTAAAGATAGAAAAGATCATGATGCAATTCCCTCTGAACTACGTACACAGATTATCTTCTGTTCAACACTTTCAAGAGCCATCCCAGTATGACAGGGATCAATGTCATAAGGGAAATGGTTATATGGCCACTCTAAGAGAGGACCTTTCCTTCATCTAGGCCTTGGACTCAGAAAATTTCATTATCTTTATATATTGTTTAGTTTATAGTAGGTTAAATTATTTCCATCAATCAAGTTGACTTTAACCTAGCTTTACAATAAATATTAAAATCTGTTATTTTAAGACAAGTATATCTACCAGCTGAATGTACTACAAACTACCAACAGACAATTCAGTATGTAAAGAGTTTGCATCATCTTAACTATTATAAGGTCCCGCTAGACAACATTTTTATTGATGTCCTTTTAGATATGTATTGGTATTGGCTTAACAGAGTTATCTATCTTGAAATAACTATTGATGACGTCACAATACAACCTATTGTTGTTTATGACGTCATAATTTCTGCCATGGTTAATGATGTCACTATACATATAAATATGTAGAACAATCGTATGTGCCTGTATTTTTAGTACTTCAGGAGTAGAAATATCCTATAATTTTGTCCTGAAGAAGCCCACGGTAGAGGCGAAACCGGTCGACACTTCTAATAAACTACAAAAACTACCTATTGCTCCTTCGCCTGTTGTGATTGAATCTATTTTCAAAAGTTACAGTCTTTATACAAAATTGCTTTCCCTCACCCACAGGTGCTCCATACTAAATCAGATTCAATTCTGCTCTTGCCGAATTAGGTTCAAATCTGTTTAACCATGCTTTAGAAGTAGTCTTTAGAAGATTTACCCGTTTCCCCCTCTTTTTTGCCGTGCCCTTCGACTCCATTATTTATACAAAACCTACGATTCCTTCATTTGAAATAAGACCTGTCCTATACCACAAATAAACTGTGACATTCATTAGCTTACTGGCCATTTAGATGAGATTTTGATGCATATAAGATGCAGTTTCATCATACCATGCCATTTGAATGCAATTTATCTAATTACCAATTGAAATGTTAAAAAAAATAGAAGAATCAGTAGGAATCTAAGGATCCTTGTCCCATTGTGCCTCCAGAACACTTGATCATTCTACTGTAGTTTTTAGTACATAGTTACCTCCCCTTAATTTCAAATCCGCTATAACTGAAGTGCAACTGGGCCATTGGGTACTACCACTGTCATGTAGCTCAGTTGGTAAAAGCACCAGTACATTGATTAGAGTTTCAGGGTTCGAGTCCTGGTCTGGCACTCAGTTTGATATGTTTGTAATTCCTGTTTTATTATTTTTTCTCCCATGAAACTATAGTCATACTGGGTAAAAGGTTTTCAATGCAAATTCATTATTTTTTGCAGCGGTATGAAGAATCTTAAGCTTATAATGGTAAGACTACAATATCCTACTGCTTGTTCAGTGGAATTAGTACATTTACCTTATCCATTATTTCAAATATCTTATTGACTCGTTTTTCGGGTGTATTCTCCTCCTCTGGAAGTTTGACAGAATTTCCCTGAAAAGTAAGAATAGTCATGAATGTAATCTGACCTGTGATATTTTAGAGGTGCATATCCTACCAGTCAAGACCCTTATATCTCAAACTTTTCAACTCAACTTAACCACAGATAATAATTTGTGAACCGCTTTGAGACGACCTACGAACTTAAGGTTGTGATAAAGCGGTATATAAGAACCTCAAACGATTTCCTCATCCGTTTTAATAGTAACATAATGCTTTATGGTTGCATCAAGACCTGACCCAAGTCTCATAAGCATGCCTTAACTAAAATTTTCAATAGTGAAGTATATTTAAAATTAAGGGAAAATTGTTAAGTATTATTTGAATTTAATGAAAATCTGAAGGATTTTCCCTCCTATTGGGATTGAATCATAATAAAGGAATAATCATGAAACTAGTACCAGGGGGCTGTCATTCATACGCTGACAAGCTTCATAACAAGTTAATGCAAATATTCATTAGATATTATATTCACAATATTGATTGTAATTGCCTAAATTTTATTTGCTTCTGTACCAGGTTTCAGAGGCACAGGTGATGACAAGAATGGAGAAATTATCAAAAGACATTTCTGAAATATCTCGTTTCAAAAATGTTTGAACATTAACATACAGTAGAATGTTGATTATATGAACCCTGAATATCTACAGTTCAACAATTTATACCAGTACCTCTCCTATTGGGTTGGAATAATAGACTCTCTGCTGTATATTCAACATATTTGGCAATATAGATTCAATATTTTGAAATATATTGAATTTTTTTTAGCCATACTGTTGCTCATTTACCAAAATATAAAATACAAATAAAAACAAAAAAACTTACCACCATTTTATATATTGCATCCACTATATCCAGTAGTTCTTCACGTGTGATGAAACCATCACTGTCAAGGTCATACAACTTAAAAGCCCCTTAAGAAAAGAAAAAAATGATTTTTTTTTATCACATACCTGGATAATGTACGTACTGTGTTATCCAGTGAATATACCTATGTCATATGGTTTTTTTGTGTAGTTACTCATGTAATATGACCTGTGATTGGTTGTGAGGTCACAGACTTGCGCATTGGAGTCAAAATGGCGGCTTTTTACATTTCAATCGATAAAAAGGATCTTACAAGATTCTATATATATTGTATAATTACAATGATTTCATGATTACAAAACTTTCTAACTGACATTGTTTAGAAAACCATTTGTTTCAAACATCTCGCATTATCAGCTGACATCTCATGACCTTAACTCAGAATACATTGTACACCTCTATGCACCAAAGTTTGGAGAAATATTCATATCCAAAACAACCCGGTCAATCAAAAACCTCATTGCTGCCATTTCAGATTATGGGATCTGAACAATAATTTTGTCCTTATTCACAATATTTAAGCATTACATTACATTCTGTTCAGAGATATAGTTGACCAACTCTGAACGTAGGGTTTGCAACAATACACTATCAGGGGTCTGGCCCCAACACTAGGCACTAAACCCAAGAGTCATAACCAAGACCCCCTAATAATACATAATAATTTACACATCCATTTAACACATACAAGCTAGGTCGTTGAATTGGACATTGAAATTGTTGTACAAAGGAAGAGTGTAGCTTCCCTGGGGGCTCAAATGGGAAACGACAGGTTAAATAAAGGAAGGGTGTTGTCTCCCTTGTTACCGAGACGCAGATCGCAAGAAAAATAGTTGCAATGCATGTATCACTATCAATGAAACCATTTTGCCATGATACAGGCCCTCTGGGCCTCTTACTAGTAAGTGTAACCCTGACCTTGGCATTAGGAACTTTTTAAACCTCTATTTCACATCTTCATATTTACATCAGTGTATCACCATGGTAAAAAAAAGTTTGAACTATTTTGTATTAGTTTAGCAGTATACAAAATAATGTAAAGGATGTAAATGGGCATTAATTTCAACTGTTTTTTTCATTGAAAACATTTTAGCTATAGGTTACACTCAACACACTTTAACCCACCATTTCTCCAACTCAAACCCATTTTACTGGTTCATTACCTCTTGACAGCAACCACATAGCTTCTGTAATTAACAATAAGGCTTTTATGTTTTGACAAATTGTTTTTGGCTTAGAAGCGGGGTATCTGCTATGTGAGCTTGGCAGGCAGAAATAATGATAGGTGACAGGGCAAGATTCACTGCTGTTATACAAATTGAACACAAAGTATTAGCATCATGTTCTGTTAACCAGCTTCATGTTTTTATTACGTGTTGGTAACATACATGGCATGAACCGAATGGTACATACTTACGTGTGTTATGGATGGGAAGACATGTCAGTCTTGTTAATTACAACATGTAGTTGTGTTGTTGCTTTTTTTTTTTTTTTACTTATAATGGCCTTTTTACATCTGACCTTGCAGTAGTATCTGTAGAATCCTGTAACCAGTATATACCAACCCCTCTTCTATAGCTGTCCCCGACATAAATGGCTACATAAAGGACTATGTATGGTTAGGGCCTGTTTTGCCCCCAAATACATCAAATTTCAAAACCTTTAAATGAACTTTGAAATGGCTGTTTCTTAAATTTTGAGTACTTCCCAAATACTATTATGAAAATATTTATTTATATTTCTAATTATTGTTGCCATGGTAACAAGTTCAAATTTGCATAAATTAGAAAAATTAGAATAATCAGTGAATATAGTGTTATTTTGCATAGTTTTTCTCCTAGAAACTATAGAGCGCATGCTTGAACAAACTTAATATCAAAGGATAATGTGTAGGCACCTGTAATACATCTTTAGGAGAAATATAAAGATTGTTCAAGAGTGCACTCTATGGAAGCTAAGAGAAAAACTAGGTGAAAACCTGTCAAAACTGACTGAATAATCAAATTTCAATAATTTATGCAAATATGACCTGGTTACCATGGCAGCCAAAATTGAAAACACAAATAAATGTTTACATAATAGTACCGGGGAAGTATGAGAAATTAAAGAAACATTCTTTTGAAAGTTCTATTGCAGATTTTTAATTTTGATTGATATGGGGGCCAAAAAAGGCCCAAACTATACATAGTCCTATAACCTTTGTTATCTTTAACAATGCAAAGTATCAGGATCGACCTTCTCTGAAACAGGTATCCTGAAATAGCGATCAGAGGTCAAAATAAAGATCACAGTGACCTGCTTTTGTGGTAGAGTAGATTCTATCATCTCATGATATACCTGCATACCAAATTTGGTTACTCCCGGAGGAATAGTTCAAAGCTAAGCTTGGACAAACTTTTCCAATGACAAAGGTCAGAGATAAAAGCATATATCACAATGACCTACTTTTCAAAAGATCCACTCCACCATCATAAGATATCCTTTCATATACTTAATTTGATGAATCATGGTGAAACAGTATAAGAGGTAATTTTTTTCAAATGATTAGGTCAAAGGTCACAGTTACCTACTTCTCATACCCGGTAATATACAATCAGCCATCCCAAGGTGTACTTACATACCAAATCTGGTTACTGCAAGTGAAAAAGTATAGAAAATGTGCTCTAGACAAACTGTTTCCAAAACAAGAGGCCCATGGGCCTTAACGGTCTCCTGATATATTTATACAGAGAGTAAATTTTGTTTTTAACATGAACATAAATATTATTCAAAGTGACAAAAAACAATAAAACCACCTTATTCAATATCAAGCATACAGATTTCAGACTAAAAAGTATTTGAAACTAGCACCGCTGATTCTAAACAAGGAAAATGAAGAAATTTTAGTACACTGACTCCTATGAGCCCCACCCTACAGCCCTTGGGGGTAGGGCTGGCTCAAAATTTTCAAAGTATCACACTGTCAACTCAAGGTTATAATTCCAATCAAGTTATTAACATGTAATATTCAAAGTATCATTTGCCATTATAAACCATAATAAATTTTGCCCCCCCCCCCTCCCCAGGGGGTAAACGTGAGACCCTAGGGTCATAAACCTTAAGACCCTTCCATCTATATGAAGAGTATTTGATTCTACCTTATCTGGGTCTTGAGAAGAAGATTTTTGAAATTTTAGTCAATTTGACCCTTTTTGGCCCCGCCCCTCAGGCCCCTGGGGGCTTGGGACTAAACCGGCCACTCTTTTTGTTGACCTTTGTCCATGGAAGGTCCCTGCAAAATTTCATTGAAATTGGTTCAGGGGTTTTGGAGAAGAAGTCGAAAATGCAAATTGTTTACGGACGGACGATGGATGACGGACGACGACGGACAAAAGGCGATCGCAATACGTCACTTGAGACTTTGTCTCAGGTGACCTAATAAAAGGCAATGGTCACTGCGACCTACTTCTCCTTCTCTTTCTCTGCCATCCAAAGATGTACTTACACACCTGTACGCTGAATTTGTTACTCCAGTTGAAACAGTATAAAAGATATACCTCAGTCAGATGGAATTTGGATAGATCAAAAAACTGTTTCCAAAACAAGAGGCCCATGGGCCTTAACGGTCTCCTGATATATTTATACAGACAGTTGATTTTGTTTTTAACATGAACAGAAATATTATTCAAAGTGACAAAAAACAATAAAACCACCTTATTCAATATCTAGCATACAGATTTCAGACTAAAAAGTATTTGAAACTAGCACCGCTGATTCTAAACAAGGAAAATGAAGAAATTTTAGTACACTGACTCCTATGAGCCCCACCCTACAGCCCTTGGGGGTAGGGCTGGCTCAAAATTTTCAAAGTATCACACTGTCAACTCAAGGTTATAATTCCAATCAAGTTATTAACATGTAATATTCAAAGTATCATTTGCCATTATAACCCATAATAAATTTTGCCCCCCCCCCCTCCCCAGGGGGTAAACGTGAGACCCTAGGGTCATAAACCTTAAGACCCTTCCATCTATATGAAGAGTATTTGATTCTACCCTATCTGGGTCTTGAGAATAAGATTTTTGAAATTTCAGTCAATTCAACCCTTTTTGGCCCCGCCCCTCGGGCCCCTGGGGGCTTGGGCCTAAACCGGCCCCTCTTTTTGTTGACCTTTGTCCATGGAAGGTCCCTGCAAAATTTCATTGAAATTGGGTCAGGGGTTTTGGAGAAGAAGTCGAAAATGTAAATTGTATACGGACGGACGACGGATGGCGGAAGACGACGGACAAAAGGGGATCGCAATAGGTCACTTGAGACTTTGTCTCAGGTGACCTAATAAAAGTCAATGGTCACTGCGACCTACTTCTCCTTCTCTTTCTCTGCCATCCAAAGATGTACTTACACACCTGTACGCTGAATTTGTTACTCCAGTTGAAACAGCATAAAAGATATACCTCAGTCAGATGGAATTTGGATAGATCATGATCAAAGGATGCACAAAGTGCAAACCAAATAACCAGTAGGAGAATACATCTATAATTTCCCTTGAGTGGCATCTTCATGACCACCAGTGAGCAGGGTCATCATATCATTTCAGCTCTTGTGAATATATTACATGTGGAAAAAGTATTTAACATCGAAATCATAATGAGACTTTCACTTTTCGAGATAACTTACATTGTAACTTTTCTTGTACACTCCCTCGTGAAGTCACCGACAACGCTTGGAGAAACTCCTGGAATTCTATAAACCCATCCTGTCAACAGTCGTCAGAATAACACTGTAGTACAAACACTTTAATAGAACTTAGGGAGTTAAGACGATTGAAATAGTTTTCATTCAGATTGCTTACATATTAGAATCCTTCACCCCTTGTGTGTGAAATAGTTTGAGATTTTGCAGGGTTTTATGAGCGGTAACTTCCAAAATTGGGGTTGAATTGACCCCGCTGCGGGAGGTGTATTAAATCGTGGTTTTGGCTATTTTTTACGGATTTTCCGTCACTTCCCTGTACAATCAGGGGTGATAAACCCCTATGAGAGGGATCTCAATCCAGTCGTTGAGATCTGAAAGTTGCCAAAGTTGAGGCTTGTTGAGTGTTTGGCAACTTTAAAATCTTCCCTCAAAGGTTGATTTCCCCCATCTCACCCATAATTCTTTTTGCCTTACCCTCTTGTCCAGGTCATATATATGCCATGTTGGCATTATAATGAAATGTTGATGTGACATCATACAGTTGTTAAATGATGGGGGAAATAATCCACCTGAGTAAACCCTAAACACATGTATGAGGATATGGAACACTCGGAAAAGTGAAGAAACACCTGCGATTAATATAAGAGAAAACTGATTCCTGACGTTATTTTCCTGTTCGCAGCAGTCGTGTTAATGTGCAGGGTTCCACAAGTTGTATTTATACTAAATGCTAGCATTAGAACAAAATAATATGCATCATGTATACAAATCATAGATTTAACAGCATTAATGCACGTGATAATTGATCCACACAGTGTAAAAATAACTTATGCAATACTACTGATAGTCATTGATTATACAGCTGTAATTGAATTCAAGGTTTTTAAAGTAATTTTATCCGTTATCAGTAATTATGAAAAAAAGTCATTCTTTGAAGTTTTGTATTTCATTGTTATAAGTGAACTTACCCTGTTTTCATCAAAGACATTAAATACAAAAGATGCAAATTTGCTTGGATCACCGAATGGAAAAAACTGCTTGTAAATTTTTGTAAAACCCTGAAAAAAGAAACATCATTGATCAGATCAGAATAAAAAGATATTGAATGCATGTACCATCATAACCTAAAGCTGAAGCTTTGCTATTCTACTGAATTCGTGGTAGATTTACTGTTAAAATAGTTCGTTATTAACTGGAATTGATAGCAATGTCAAATGGGTTAAGATAGTTCAACTTTGGCATGCAGTTGAGTTGTACTAAAAAATTCAATAGCAAAAATTTTGTCTTCAGTAATCAGAGACCATATTAATGAAACTAATCTCATGCTCATGCATGGATTTTGTGCTCAAACAAACTTTCTTACAACTCGCTTAAGTCATGTGACACGGTCAAAAATCTAAGTCTAGACACTGAAAACAATATTCAGCTACAAGTCTCTCAAAAATTCTTCCAAATTATTCACAAAATGTGAATTTGTATTGCTTTATCACTGGAATAAGAATTTGAGCATGGGAATAGTTTCATGAATTCAAGTCCAGGAGATCTATCAATTGAAGTAGTTATCGGTAAGTTGGAAGCTATAAGATTGTAGAACTTTGGGACATTATATATGTACATCTGAGAATTACATTTAAGTCTAATATCAGGGTAAATATACATACATCTAATGTTAGCTTGCCATCTGGACAGTCTTTCATGAACCCTTTGTACCTGTATGAAAACAAATAATCTCCATCAATTACGAGTCTCACGCTCGTGGTGGGGGTTTGACATTCCCAGCTTTCTTATGGTATTATCATGGACACAGTTGGTATTCACATGTATGATCTGGGACCTGACACAGTAAACATCACCATTATAGTCACTATGTTTGTATTGTTTGTGATATTATCATGGACACAGTTGATATTCACATGTATGGTCAGGGACCCCACACAGTAAACATCACCATTAAAGTCACTATGTGTGTGATATTATCATGGACACAGTTGGTATTCACATGTATGATCAGGGACCTGACACAGTAAACATCACCATTATAGTCACTATGTGTGTATTATGTGTGATATTATCATGGACACAGTGGATATTCACATGTATGGTCAGGGACCCGACACAGTAAACATCACCATTATAGTCGCTATGTGTGTATTGTTTGTGATATTATCATGGACACATTTGATATTCACATGTATGGTCAGGGACCCCACACAGTAAACATCACCATTATAGTCACTATGTGTGCATTGTGTGTGATATTATCATGGACACATTTGATATTCACATGTTTGATCAGGGACCCGACACAGTTAACATCACCATTATAGTCACTATGTGTGCATTATGTGTGATATTATCATGGACACATTTGATATTCACATGTATGGTCAGGGACCCCACACAGTAAACATCACCATTATAGTCACTATGTGTGTGATATTATCATGGACACATTTGATATTCACATGTTTGATCAGGGACCCGACACAGTAAACATCACCATTATAGTCACTATGTGTGCATTGTGTGTGATATTATCATGGACACATTTGATATTCACATGCATGATCAGGGACCCGACACAGTTAACATCACCATTATAGTCACTATGTGTGTGATATTATCATGGACACATTTGATGTTAACATGTATGATCAGGGACCCGACACAGTAAACATCACCATTATAGTCACTATGTGTGCATTGTGTGTGATATTATCATGGACACAGTGGATATTCACACATATGATCAGGGACCAGACACAGTAAACATCACCATTATAGTCACTATGTGTGTGATATTATCATGGACACAGTTGATATTCACATGTATGATCAGGGACCCGACACAGTAAACATCACCATTATAGTCACTATGTGTTCATTGTGTGTGGTCCATGTACATTGTGTGGATCAAGAATCTTACACAAGTCCAATTACCTGAAACAAATCTAATTAAATAAAGGAGATGATTTATTTATATCAAAGGCAAATATACATTATATAATGACATTCAAAAATTTGGTAGCATTTTGTACCAGCAAGTTACATTTGTACTGACCAAAAGACAGAGGACAGAGGACAGACCAAGGGTGATTTAAACAGCCCACCATTTGACGGTGGTGGCCTAAACTTTTATGAAACTACGTAATTTATTAAGGAAAGATTTTGTTTGACATTGCAGAGTTTTATATTAATTATCCATTTAACACACCTTGCCTGCAGGTAAACATACACCTGACTGATATATTTGGTGTCTGGCCGAGTCATTACAAAGACATACTTACCATTGTTGAATTTCCTCTTCGGTAACTGTAAATAAAAAAAAACAGCATTTGATTACCACACTGAAGGAACCATATGGATCCTATTATCAGTTTTTATACAAAGGAGAAAACAATGGGTATAACTTTGCAGAGGCCATTAACCCTTTCACTACTGTAGACCATACTAGACTCATCCATATCAATACATGGGAGAGTCTACTAAAGTTACTTAGGGGTGAAAGGGTTAACAAACTTGTGTTGCCATTCACTAGTGACTGTATAGCAGCTATATATAGCCTGTAAACGGACCAAACCCTCCCTTGGGCAAATATCCAATATTAATTATTTTCCTTTCGTGTTTTTTCAACAGAATGCTATCAGGTACTATCATGGTACAATTTTGGCTATTTACCTATAGTGATAGCCTTTTTTGGGTTAACATGTATTGTAAATATTTTGCTGATGTCATCTACTAGAACTGTTTAGTACTCATAGTACTCATTTCATTTTAGTCTTTCTCGAGGAAAATTGTTTGTCTTTTGAATGGAATTATAAATTTGACTAATCTTTCTTTTGAAGTGGTGGGGAGGGGGCATAATAGGGTGTAGTATGAGGGTTATGCAACATGCACACATGTTTTTTCATTACACATGTTTTTATAACAGAAGGACCTAATGCCCCAAATAAACGTCTCTCTTACAGGAAATATTCCCAGTATCGGCCAAAATCATTATAGACGATTGTCATCTTATAGAGAGGCTCATTGTAGATGTACAGGTACATTTTGTACATCCGAACCTGTATTAAGGGAACATTCATGTTAAGTCCAAATTGTGGTCTCTTAACACAGGTGGTCTATCAATGGAGGGGGTCACATAAGCAGGATTGATTATAAACATTATGGATGGTGTTGTAGTATACAGGTGTTCATTATTGATAGGAATAATTATGTATCTCTGTCCATATGATAGACCTTGTCATTTTAAACAGGTTTCCATTATAAACAGATGTCAATTTATACAAGTATTCATTTAAAGACACGCACGAACCTGAATAAATTTCTTGTCTTGGATGCAGTTTTGAATCTCTGTGTATAGTTTTCATTTTGAGTTTCAATTATCGTTGTAATTGTATCTGTGGCCAAATTTGCCTGAAAATGTCATTTATAAGCTTATCAGGCTTTCAAAAATACCACCCTATAGATACATTTGGCAAAACTTTACTGCAACATTGGTATGGGACGTTTTTTGGTACCATTCCAATCTCAACAGTTTCCAGTTTAATGGGTTAAAGGTATGATGACACTAACGCTAATATGTATAGCACTGTATTCCTTACCTCCAATCCAAGTCTTCACCCATGTGTCTATCTCATTATTTCTATATAATCTAAAATTTGTTTATCATCCTTAAGATCACAGATTTCAACATGCAAATTGAAATCTAGGGTCTTCTGCAAATTACATGTATAACAATCTAAATTGCATGTGCCTTCGCCTCACTTTGTCAGATTAGGAATGCGTAGGGTTACCATATTATCCCTAATAGTCATTGATCTGTGAGGTCTGGGGAAACTGCTCATAGAGTATCGTTTTCTGCATATTAAACCATCACCACTTCAATGAAATTCCATCTAGAAACTGTAACATTCCATACCAATCATTTCGTAGTCTCGTTCAACCAGACGCTTGATCACTTGCAATTCAAGAATCTGGTCAAACACAGTACTTTAAAATTACCATCACCAGAGGGCAGTGTTTTTACTTTCGTTTTCAGACGTTATGTCAACGCCATTAAACATTTCAATGAAAAATGAAATTAATGAAAAAACTGACCTATACATGCATTCCTGAAGTACCTGTGTCTTCACTATTATCAAGAACAATTTAAGAAAATGTGTCAAATCTCCAGAATATTGCCATATATTTCCACTGAATAAATCATAACTGAGCACAAAGCCAACAAGGCTGACTGAAGTTTGAAAAAGCATGCAAAGCAAGTGAGATTTTACCTGTACACTATTCAAAACACCTAAAAGTTCTCACTCAGGTAATCTGGCTTGACTTGTATCAATAGCCTTGTTAGCTTCATGAATTATTGTAAAACATCCAATGAAAATACATGAAAGCATTCTTTTTGAAGCATTTTCTAACATTTTTCTCATTAATAATGAAAACATGGATACTTCAGAAATACATGTATAGATAATTTTTTCATGAATTAAAATATCCAATGTAATTATGCGCCACTCAAATTCTGACTTCAAAAGTTGAAAAGGGTGTGTCAACCAATGAAATCATTTACCAGAATTCCGGTAAGCCTCGTTATGATGTCACAAAACGAAAGCACTGGGTTTGACCAGACTCTCTGTTCGTCGTAGCTTGCGCAGGCAATAGAGTCTGGTTGAACGAGACTAATCATTTCGTAATTGTTTCGCAGAATGAAACGTTAGAAATAACAAAATTGTAGGGGATAAAGTGAGCAGGAATTGTGACTGGAGTGTGATCCAGTCCTACACTAAACGAGTGCAGGAAGTTTCCAGGATTGTTGAGGTCTGTTATAACGACATTCACCAAACCTTCATATACACATGCTATTGGCATACAGCATACAACCAGTGATGACTTAGAAAACAGTTAAATATTTACATTTCTATTTCTACAGATGCTAGATAAATCTACCAACTCAAAATGGTGTTCATTTATATGAAAGCATAGTATAAAGAACCATTACACATGATTTTTTTCCAACCGGAATATGTTTGGGTCAAGGACCAATCATGTTGCAACGTCAAATTCAAAATTTAGCAGAAATACCTGCATACTGGTTTCTGATTGATGTTGTTGCCTCACTGCCTTATTGGGGGAACTGCTGATAATATCTTCAACAGACTTTTAAGAAATGTTACACCCATGGTCAACTCCTAACTCACCCCTGAATTTAAGACATATTTGAACTCTTCCAATTCAAAAGTTGGAATAGTTCATTATGAAATTTCAGGGGTGAGTGAGTAAATATAGTTCTTGGAATACTTCGCAATTTTGTTTTTTTCATTTTGCCCATGTTTCTGACAGAGTGGGGGATATTATAATTAGTTGGCCTACAAATTACAGTTATCAAATCTTTCTGGGAGGTTTCTATTGGACCATGATTCATTTTAAACAAATCAATTTGCCAAATGCTTGAACAGACATTTTTCCAGAAACAAGAAAACCTTATGCTTGGTAACTATATCATGTTTCAATGAGGCGAAAAACATCAATTGAAAACATTATGTAAAGTATACCCCTTATGTATCACTCTCACAAATTGGCCTGATATACCTCAAGGATGGGGTTATTTTCTAGGAATATTATGGTAAGTTGTTTTTGCTGCAACAGTGATCAATACTGACAGACCAATTACCATGACAGCTGGCATCACAAAACAATCCGTCATCCCTAAATTACCAACATAGATTATTCCATCCTTTCATTTCGCATACATATTAATGACCTGTATGGGTTATGGATCAAACCATCGGTGATGTGATTTGAAAAGAAACTACACAGCAACACTGGAATGTTTTGGAAACTTAGGAATGGTTTCCCCAATAGATAAATGAGTAATGACGTTGATATCTAGTACAAGATAAATAAAATGAGATATATTGTAACCTGAGTGTGATTTATTTGTGATAACGTATGTAAAAAACTTCCCAGGTATATATATGATCTATGGTGTAACCTGTGCACAAGGTATTAACTCATTGACCCCTGAAGGCACATTTGAACCCTTCCAATTCAAAGGCTGGAATAGTTCATTATGAAATTTCAGGGGTGAATGAATTAAGGTAGTGAAATATTTTCAAATCTGCTGATCATTAATTGATAGCAGTCAAGCGTACTTTAGGCGGGTTCAAATCAAAGTTGAATTGCTTCAGTGGCTGTTGCCTGATTGTTTGACAGCATGCAGATACACAAATTTCTAATTTTGCCTGGAGTTATTGACAAATGTTGTGCAGCAAGGTAATCTAATCTAGCAAACTTCTTAAAAAAAACTCTACATCTCCCAACTTCCTGACTGCAGAATATTTTCCTCAAGTGTCCAGATAAACAAGGTTCTTTAATACTGTAGAATCTAAACAAGCCAAATTTTCATGCATACAATCATACAGTGTCCAGACTATCAATTTGGTTCCCCCTGCATGACCTATATAAAAACAGAGCGACCAGACGTATAAGGTTCCCCTGTGTAAATATGCAGTGTCCAGACTAACAGGGTTCCCCATGTATAAATACAGTGTCCAGACTAACAGGGTTCCCCCTGTATAAAAACAGAGTGTCCAGACTAACAAGGGTCCCCCTGTATACATACAGAGTGTCCAGACTAACAAGGTTCCCCTGTATAAATACAGTGTCAAGACTAACAAGGTTCCACTGTATAAATACAGTGTCCAGACTAACAAGGTTCCCCTATATAAATACAGCATGTCCAGACTAACAAGGTTCCTTTCAATACAAACCAAAGTGTCCAGACTAACAAGGTTCCCCTCTATACAAACCAAAGTGTCCAGACTAACAAGGTTCCCCTGTATACATACAGAGTGTCCAGACTAACAAGGTTCCCCATGTATAAATACAGTGTCCAGACTAACAAGGTTCCCCTATATAAATACAGAGTGTCCAGACTAACAAGGTTCCCCTGTATAATACAGAGTGTCCAGACTATGAAGGTTCCCATGTATAAATACAGAGTGTCCAGACTAACAAGGTTCCCCTATATAAATACAGAGTGTCCAGACTATGAAGGTCCCCCTGTATACATACAGAGTGTCCAGACTAACAAGGGTCCCCCTGTATACATACAGAGTGTCCAGACTATGAAGGTCCCCCTGTATACATACAGAGTGTCCAGACTAACAAGGGTCCCCCTGTATACATACAGAGTGTCCAGACTA
>NW_018408079.1:252490-253412 GCF_002113885.1 Mizuhopecten yessoensis
ATACAGAGTGTCCAGACTAACAAGGGTCCCCCTGTATACATACAGAGTGTCCAGACTAACAAGGGTCCCCCTGTATACATACAGAGTGTCCAGACTATGAAGGTTCCCCTGTATAAATACAGAGTGTCCAGACTAACAAGGGTCCCCCTGTATACATACAGAGTATCCAGACTATGAAGGTCCCCCTGTATACATACAGAGTCCAGACTAACAAGGTCCCTCTGTATACATACAGAGTGTCCAGACTAACAAGGGTCCCCCTGTATACATACAGAGTATCCAGACTATGAAGGGCCCCCTGTATACATACAGAGTCCAGACTAACAAGGTTCCCCTGTATAAATACAGAGTGTCCAGACTAACAAGGTTCCCCTGTATAAATACAGAGTGTCAAGACTATAAAGGTCCCCCTGTATACATACAGAGTGTCCACACTAACAAGGTTCCCCCTGTATACATACAGAGTGTCCAGACTATGAAGGTCCCCCTGTATACATACAGAGTGTCCAGACTATGAAGGTCCCCCTGTATACATACAGTGTCCAGACTAACAAGGTTCCCCTGTATAAATACAGAGTGTCAAGACTATAAAGGTTCCCCTGTATAATACAGAGTGTCCAGACTAACAAGGGTCCCCCTGTATACATACAGAATGTCCAGACTATGAAGGTCCCCATGTATAATACAGAGTGTCCAGACTAACAAGGTTCCCCTGTATAATACAGAGTGTCCAGACTATGAAGGTCCCCCTGTATAATACAGATTGTCCAGACTAACAAGGTTCCCCTGTATAATACAGAGTGTCCAGACTAACAAGGGTCCCCCTGTATACATACAGAGTGTCCAGACTATGAAGGTCCCCCTGTATAATACAGAGTGTCCAGACTAACAAGGTTCCCCTGTATAATACAGAGTGTCCAGA
>NW_018408079.1:257957-270266 GCF_002113885.1 Mizuhopecten yessoensis
AGACTAACAAGGGTCCCCCTGTATACATACAGAGTGTCCAGACTATGAAGGTCCCCCTGTATAATACAGAGTGTCCAGACTAACAAGGTTCCCCTGTATAATACAGAGTGTCCAGACTAACAAGGGTCTCCCTGTATACATAGAGTGTCCAGACTAACAAGGGTCCCTCTGTATACATACAGAATGTCCAGACTATGAAGGTCTCCCTGTATACATACAGAGTGTCCAGACTAACAAGGGTCCCCCTGTATATATACAGAGTGTCCAGACTATGAAGGTTCCCCTGTATAAATACAGAGTGTCCAGACTATGAAGGTTCCCCTGTATAAATACAGAGTGTCCAGACTAACAAGGTTCCCCTGCATAAAACAGAGTGTCCAGACTAACAAGGGTCCCCTGTATACATACAGAGTGTCCAGACTAACAAGAGTGTCCAGACTATGAAGGTCCCCCTGTATACATACAGAGTGTCCAGACTATGAAGGTTCCCCTGTATAATACAGAGTGTCCAGACTAACAAGGTTCCCCTATATAAATACAGAGTGTCCAGACTAACAAGGTTCCCCCATGTATACATAGAGTGCCCAGACTAACAAGGTCCCCCTGTATACATAGAGTGCCCAGACTACCCTGTTTACATACAGAGTCCTTATTAACACGGTTCCCCTGTATAAACGGAGTGTCCAGACTATGAAGGTCCCCCTGTATAATACAGAGTGTCCAGACTAACAAGGTTCCCCTGTATAATACAGAGTGTCCAGACTATGAAGGTTCCCCTGTTTACATACAGAGTCCTTATTAACACGGTTCCCCTGTATACACGGAGTGTCCAGACTATGAAGGTCCCCCTGTATACATACAGAATGTACAGACTATGAAGGTCCCCCTGTATACATACAGAGTGTCGAGACTAACAAGGGTCCCCCTGTATACATACAGAGTGTCCAGACTATGAATGTCCCCCTGTATAATACAGAGTGTCCAGATACATAGAGTGTCCAGACTACCAAGGTTCTCCTGTATGAATACAGAGTGTGCAGACTAACAAGGGTTCCCTGTATGAATACAGAGTGTCCAGAGTATGAAGGTTCCCCTGTTATACATACAGAGGGTCCAGACTATGAAGCTTCCCCTGTATACATACCCCCCTGTATACATAAAGAATGTACAGACTATAAAGGTCCCCCTGAATAATACAGAGTGTCCAGAATAACAAGGTCCCCCTGTTCCCCTGTTTACATACAGATTGTCCAGATACATAGAGTGTCCAGACTACCAAGGTTCTCCTGTATAAATACAGAGCGTACAGCCTATGAAGGTTCCCCTGTATACATACAGAGGGTCGAGACTAACAAGGGGCCCCCTGTATACTTAGATAAATACAGAGTGTCAAGATTATGAAGGTCCCCCTGTATTCATAGAGTGCCCAGAATAACAAGGTCCCCCTGCATAATACAGAGTGTCCAGCCTCACACTGGCCCCCCTGTGTACACACAGAGTGTCCAGACAAACAAGGTTCCCCTGCATAATACAGAGTGTCCAGAGTATGAAGGTTCCCCTGGTATACATACAGAGTGCCCATACTATGAAGGTCCCCTTGTATACATACAGAGGGTCCAGACTAACAAGAGTCCCTCTGTATAGATACAGAATGTCCAGACTATGAATGTCCCCCTGTATACAAACAGAGTGTCGAGACTAACAAGGGGCCCCCTGTATTCTTAGAGAGTCCAGACTAACAAGATTCCCCTGCATAATACAGAGTGTCCAAACAAACAAAGATCCCCCTGTATACATAGAGTTCCCGGACTAACAAGGTCCCCCAGTATACTTACAAAGTCCAGGCTAACAAGGTTCCCCATGTACAAATACAGAGTGTCCGGACTAACAAGGTTCTCCTGTATGAACACAGTGTGTCCAGACTATGAATGTCCCCCTGTATAATACAGAGAGTCCAGACTAACAAGATCCCCCTGTATACATGCAGAGTGTCGAGACTAACAAGAGGCCCCCTGTATACATAAGTGTCGAGACTAACAAGAGGCCCCCTGTATACATAAGTGTCGAGACTAACAAGGGTCCCCATGTATAAATACAGAGTATCCAGACTAACAAGGATCCCCATGTATAAATACAGGGTCCAGACTAACAAGAGTCCCTCTGTATAGATACAGAATGTCCAGACTATGAAGGAGTGCCCAGACTAACAAGGTCCTCCTGTATACATACAGAGGGTCGAGACTAACAAGAGGCCCCCTGTATACATAGACATACAGAGTGTCCAGCCTAACAAGGTTCTCCTATATGAATACAGTGTGTCCAGACTAACAAGTGTCCCCCTGTATTCTTACAGAGTGTCCAGAATAACAAGGTCCCCCTGCATAATACAGAGTGTCCAAACAAACAAAGATCCCCCTGTATACATTCAGAGGGTCGAGACTAACAAGTGGCCCCCTGTATACATACACATACAGAATGTACAGACTATAAAGGTCCCCCTGTATTCATAGAGTGCCCAGACTGACAAGGCCCCCCTGTAAACATAGAGTGCCCAGAATAACAAGGTCCCCCTGTAGACTAACAAGGGTCCCCATGTATAAATACAGTGTCCAGACTATGAATGTCCCCCTGTATAATACAGAGTGTCCAGGCTATGAAGGTCCCCCTCTATAATACAGAGTGTCCAAACTAACAAGGGTCCCCATGTATAAATCCAGTGTCCAGACTAACAGGGGTTACCTGTATGAATACAGAGTGTCCAAACAAACAAAGATCCCCCTGTATACATTCAGAGGGTCGAGACTAACAAGTGGCCCCCTGTATACATAAGTGTCGAGACTAACAAGTGGCCCCCTGTATACATAAAGTGCCCAGACTAACAAGATCCCCCTGTATAAATAAAGAGTGCCCAGACTACCAAGGTCCCCCTGTATCCAGACTATGAAGGGCCCCCTGTATAAATAAAGAGTGCCCAGACTACCAAGGTTCTCCTGTATGAACACAGTGTGTCCAGACTAACAAGGATCCCCATGTATAAATCCAGTGTCCAGACTAACAGGGGGACCCTTGATAGTCTGGACACTCCGTGTATACAGGGGAACCTTCATAGTCTGGATACAGGGGGACCTTTATACAGGGGGACCTTCATTGTCTGGACACTCTGTATTATTCAGGGGGACCTTCATAGCCTGGACACTCTGTATGTAAACAGGGGGACCCTTGATAGTCTGGACACTCCTTGTTAGTCTCGACACTCTGTAGGTATACAGGGGGACCCTTGATAGTCTGGACACTCTATATTATACAGGGGAACCCTCATAGTCTGGACACTTTGATTTGTATAGAGGGGAACCTTGTTAGCCTGGACACCCTGTATTTATACATGGGAACCTTGTTAGTAATACAGGGGGACCCTTGTTAGTCCAGACTAACAAGGTCCCCCTGTATACTTACAAAGTCCAGACTAACAAGGTTCCCCATGTATAAATACAGAGTGTCCAGACTAACAAGGGTCCCCCTGTATTCTTACAGAGTCCAGACTAACAAGGTTCCCCATGTATAAATACAGTGTCCAGACTAACAAGGGTCCCCCTGTATACTTACAGAGTCCAGACTAACAAGGGTCCCCATGTATAAATACAGTGTCCAGACTAACAAGGTTCCTTTCTATACAAACCAAAGTGTCCAGACTAACAAGGTTCCTCTGTATACAACACAGTGCCCAATTGTGAGTAGTTTTATCAATGAACCCCTACCATTTAGCAATCTTGGAGGTTTAATAAATGAACCCCGGTCATTTAGCTATCTCAGAACTGAAGATCATGTAGACTAGCTGATGTCATTTGGTACCAGAATCAATTTCACTGATAGAATGTTTATTCCCTTATGTACATTATGTTCATTCTAGTTGAAATTAAGATGATTTTGTAATATGATTTCCCACTTTCAGTAGAAGATATAGACCATTTTCTTGGAATCTGAATCTATTTCTATTCATGAATTTTGTTCCTGCAGGACATACTTGACAGATGATTTTGCGTTCTCATATCATAAAACATCATGTGGATATTATCCATGTATGCAAGCCTTTCATTGATTCCTGAAAGTACAAAACATGTTTTGTAGGATTCGAATATGTACGCTACAAGACAGTTAGAAAGCACACCAATAGCACTATAAACAAGCGACCTTTTAGGTTTATATCGTTGTACTGTTTCTTTTGTTTCCAAAACAAGACAAGAAGTTGAGAACAAATCTTCTGCTAAATTGAAATCATGGAAGCTATCTCTTCTAACTTACCAATAGAGTTACTCAACAACACTTAGTAATGGCAATGATCAAAACATATCTATGATGAGAATAAGTAAACAAAAATGTCTTTGCCAATCAGTGGAAAGGGTGGTATCTTGGATTTCAAGTCAATCAAAAAATAGTAACACTTAGGAACATGAGAGCAATATTCATATCAAGGTTCATTACCATTTGCCTGGTGAAGGAATTCGAAAATGTTAAGTCAATCATGCAGAGGACTGCCAGCCATATTTGATTGTAAGTATACTGAAAATTGAGGTTTCCCTTGTGAAACCAATTTCTATTATAAATACTTACCACAGTCATTATAATGCATATTCCAACCTTACTTGGCTCTTTACATACGTAAATCAAGAATTTTCCCCCGATGGGGAACCCCTGGAAAACCCACCAATCAGACTGCAGTATATTTACGCACGTGATCAGACACAAAGCCATGCTTCCCACTTCATAATTCCGTCAGCCTTCCGTGTTTACGGACGTGTTTTGGTTTCTTACTACGGGGTTCCAACTGCTACTGGCGTTGTTTGTACCGATATATTGTATCCTTTATACTATATTACTTTATTTTGTTTTAATTTAGCGTTTTGTTCAACACTGGGGATTGTCCTGATTGCCTGCTCTGCCCAGTTCGGGCCTTGCGTTACTACTAGGCCAGAACAGGGGGGGGGGACACTCGTCTCGGCTGTTCAAGTCTCTCCAGCCCGGTCGATCCGATATCTCTGCGGCGACCATTTCACGCTGGCAGTTGGAACCCCGTAGTAAGAAACCAAAACACGTCCGTAAACACGGAAGGCTGAAGGAATTATGAAGTGGGAAGCATGGCTTCGTGTCTGATCACGTGCGTGAATATACTGCCGTCTGATTGGTGGGTTTTCCAGGGGTTCCCAATGGGGGTAAAAATTCTTGATTTACGTATGTAAAGAGCCAAGTAAGGTTGGAGTATGTATTATAATGACTGTGGTAACGTATTTTGAAATAGAAATAACAATTACTTGATCCAGAACAAGAGACAAACATTTTTGGTAAGTTTTGTTAAAAGTTGACCTTTTAGCTGATGGAAAAATTATTCATACAACACGGACGGTTAAATTGTAGAGGTTGTAGATTATCCATTATTCAGCGTAAATGGAGCTTGTGCTAATATCACAGAGGTGTGCTGTTTGATTCACAGCGTTACATACAGATGGCTGCGGTCGGTGCAGCATCTTACGACAGGCTATAGCAAAAAGCAATAAAACACCTTAAAAGAGTACCAAACTGTGAACACTACATGGAGATATGTATGTGTGTTCATCGTGAAATAAATGAAAATCAATAGTCCTGTTGATCTGTCTTGATATTTTTTCTCCGAGGACCAGATGTATGTTTAGGTGTTTTTGTACAGTAATTTTAAATAATTTTTCAAATATCAAGTAAAATTGTTTAACATACTATGAACTCCCCATAGTAACAAAGTAAAGAAGTATCCATATATACATCCCTTAGAATTTGATTGCGCAGTATTAAGAGGTTTTTTGATAAGGTTACATAAAACTCATGGGGATAGTCAGCAAAATTCCCATTGCTATTTTTAGTTATTGCCTAACATGTTACATGAGAGAAACCCTGTTGTACTCATGTTGTTAGAAGTATTGTGGCAATTTTAGGGCATCCCCAGGACCATTTTGACCATTGAACAATATTGTGCCAGATACTTAAGCTGATCCAAGAAGCGACAAAATTGCAGCCATGCATCTACTGATATTGACAATAGTACTTATGTAATGTCAATGTGAAACGATGATACAGAACATACTTGTGACAGAATATGTATTTGTATATTTTTCGGAAACAATTCTACTGATACTAGATACCAAATTACTAGTACACTATTTCCTATTATTAGTAAATATAAAACACCAGAGACGGACCAGAAAATGGTGCTTTAATTTTTCTGAAATAAAGCAATTGCCCCTGAAACATTTTTTATGCATTTGACCTCAAATCAGGAATTTCAAATAGGGATAAGAGTCCTGGAAAACAGGATGTTGTAAAAAAAATTGAGGCTTTGTTAAACCAATTTGATTTTAAATAATCAACAAGAGGCCCAGAGGGCCTGTATCGCTCACCTGAATATGTTTAAAATAATTGGTATGAAGAAAAGATATAGCACTCCATGGTAGGTGCTGAAAGTACATATGAAATTTCAGAAAGATCAATCCGTACGTGAGGTATAGCGAGAACAAACTTCAAACAGAGCCCCACCCCTATGCCCCTAAGGGGGTTATACCCACCAATTATACAAAATTGAGTCCCCTTGGAACAAGGATGCTCCAGGCTAAATAAGGATAAAATCCCTTAATCACGATGGTCGAAGAAGGATTTTAAAGGTTTTACCTCTATTTCCCGTATTGGGCCCCGCCTCTCTGCCTCCAGGGGGGTCAGACCCACCATTTATAC
Source organism: Mizuhopecten yessoensis (assembly GCF_002113885.1). NCBI lineage: Eukaryota > Metazoa > Mollusca > Bivalvia > Pectinida > Pectinidae > Mizuhopecten > Mizuhopecten yessoensis. The sequence goes on from NW_018408079.1 coordinate 264,711, forward strand.
AAAATTGGTTCCCCTTCACCCAAGAATGCTTCAGACCGAATATGGACCAAATCCTTTCATTCCTACAGAATAAGAAGGATTTTAAAGTATTTGCTATGTTTCCCCTATTGGGCCCTGCCCCTCAAGCCCCTAGGGGGCCAGACCCACCGTTTATACAAAATTGATTCCCCTTCACCCAAGAATGCTTCAGACAAAATATGGAACAAATCCTTTCATTAATTAATTCCTGCAGAAGAAGAAGGATTTTAAAGAATTTGCTATATTTCCCCTATTGAGCCCCACCCTCAGCCCCCAGGGGGGCCAGACCCACTATTTATATAAAAAAAATGTTCCCCTTCCCTCAAGGATGCTTCTGACCAAATATGGAACAAATCCTTTCATTCCTACAGAAGAAGAAGGATTTTAAAAAATTTGCTATATTTCCCCTATTAGGACACCCCCACCCCTCAGCCCCCAGATTTGTTCCACTTCCCTCAAGGATGCTTCTGGCCAAATGTGGTCAAAATCTGCTCAGTCGTACATGACTAGTAGCGTTTTAAAGGAAAAGTTGATGGAGGGACGACGGACCAGGTGAGCTAAAAATCGAAAGCCAAACAAGCAGAAAGTGTGTACTACTTATATATGACTGTGTTGATATTGACCTCCTTCTGTAGCTTGGACAGGGTATATATGCTACACCTTGAAGTGTTGATCAATATGCATACATATATAGGTTTAATTAAAATTGGTTCAGAAATTTAATAACAACCCCAAAAACCAAACGTTGGTTTGAACTTTGAATTTTGAATCTGTAAATTTATAAGTTAACCTTTCAATGTTAAATGTATCTATATAACTATTAGACTAACTATGCCATTCCATAATCTCTCCTTTTAACACCGGAGCATAAAAAATCTATCTGTATCATGCTCACACTTATAAAAATATTTGAATGAAATGGATATTGTTTTTTAGTTCTTTTTCTATCTAGCTGATTTGCTTCTAAAAGCTCATGTACTTTCAAAAGCTCTTTCAAAAGCTCATGCGCTTTTGATAGCTCACATGCTCTTGATTTCTAACATGAAACCATGCAAAGCTCATGTGAGCTTTTTACCTCATTTGCATGTTAAAATTCACATGAGTTTCTCATGTGCTAAACAAGGTTAGTTTCTCATGTGAAACTCATGTGCAGCACATGTGTTCTTGGATAGGTGATTTTGGTATGGGATAGCTAGGACTGAACAAGACAGATCATATGAAAAAGAAACATCAATCGGTCACATACAACAACCTCAATACTGCTGCATTCCGGAGATAATTATCTGTTATTGTAACCTTTACGGCTGGATAATCTGATTACAGAAACAGATGTAAAGTTTAGAGTGATCTCCCTTGGAGCTTAAGTCCTTATAACCAGCGGTGGCCTTGTATTAACATCTCTTGGGTGTTATTTGCCAGATCAGCATGACAAAGGTATATTTCTGGGGTTTCAGACCAGTTCTGTGGAAGCAATCAGACCAGTACTTTATGATGGACCTTTCTACTGTGTGATATTGTCTTTTCTGCTGAGAGGAGGAAGGATATCATACGAAAACAATTTTCTGCTTCACATTTATTTTACATAACAAAGTTTCACTCAACTCAGTTATATTGCTTTTATTCTAGGTATATAAAAAAGGAGGCTGATGATGTCTGCAGACGTAGGAAGAACAATATCAAGGAGTGTTTGTGTAGCATTTATACCTATATCCTTCATGAAAACATCAGTTTCTCTAAAAATCTAACTATGTCCTGTGTAGATATTCTTTGACTAACAATAGAGTTAATTCAGCAAAAGAAGTATACCAAGAGGCCCCATGGGCCTGAACAATCATCCAAGTATATACATGTGTTAAACCAAACAAAAGTGCAAAACTTACTTACAAGAGATTAGTGTTATTAACCCAGACTTACCGATTCATACTTTATTGGACATGGTACATCAAGCAAGGATTTTCATTGTTAGACCTGATACTTTTGCCTGATAACCACTTGTCTGAAGTATAATGCTTCTTAAGAAGACAGCAAAGTTGCGTCATAACTGACAAAGGCATGGTAGAAACAGGCTGTGTAATTAAACATTTCTACTTTACTATAAAACTAAAATTTAACCAGATTTTAATAAATCATAAGACTCCTTATGGTTTTTTGATGATTTAAGTTCTCAAAAGCTATGCAGTAGTTATAGCCTTTGAGGTTCCATAAAAACACAGCACATTCTATTTACAACGGGCAATATGTCAATTTTGATTAATCAAAAACCTCCATGTGGTTTCTAAGTAACAAAGTTCCTATAAAACCTACATACGCAATAGATCCATGATATGATAAAAATTTAATTAAACCAGAGAACAAAAATTTTGCCCTCTAATCTGTTGCTATGGTAATGTGATTGTAACCAAATCAGGTTGAAATATTAAACCATATTTGATGCCTCTGACTTTGGATGAAGATCAAGGTGATTTTTTAAAACAAGTTAGATAGCTCTCCATCTAAGCTAAGCTAGTTATAGGCTAAATAGCATTGCCCCTGACCTTAAAGTGTTAACTGAGAAGTAATTTAAATAGTCAAACATATTTGATCCCTGTGACCTTGAATGTAGGTGAAGGTCATTAATCTGAAGAAGTTTGATAACCCTCTATCTCAGCTAGCTAATTGACACCAAGTATCATGACCCACCCACGGCCTTATAGTTATTTAAACTGTACTTAACTCATTCAACCCTGAAGACACATTTGAACTCTTCCAATTCAAAGGTTTGGATAGTTCATTGTGTAATTTCAGGGGTGAATGAGTTAAAGATTTGATCATATTTGATTCTTATGACCTGGAATACAGGTCAAATCAATTCATCTCAGCTAGCTACAAGCCAAAAATCATGACCCTTGCCTTTTTGTTTTTAAGAATAAGCTATTTTAAGGTTCAAAAATATTTGACCCATTTGACTTTGAATAAGGTCAAAGTTTTTTTGTTTTTTTTATTTTATTTCCCTCCATCCATGCAAGCTACATGTAAAAATAACATAATGCTAGAAAAAATGGTTCTTGAGAAGTAGAAGTAGAAAATGTCAAAATTGTTAAAAGTACACGATACTAGACAAATTGCATGATGGATGAATCATGATGATTGATGGACGACGGACGTAGACGGACGACAGTATGTCACCTGAGTCTGTACTTTTACACTAATATTAATAGATGTCATATTTATAACAATAAACATTAAACAAGAAGAAATTCATTGGTTACCCACTGAATATCATATCCATATTTCATTCATGTGGTAGAACATTGCAATATATTCAGCTAAGCTTCACTTGTAAAACTATTGGTATCCTGCCAAATATTTAACACTAATGACATGCAAGTACATGTTATTCAATAAGTAGAAATTACATATATTTTCTTTATGGCAAAAAACCGGAGGATCTTTCTATTTTTTGCCATGCTTGATTTAGAGAAAAGGAATTTCTAAAATGGGAGAAATAGGAGACAGATATTGGCGATGTTTTGTAAGGTAATGACCTGGCTTCCTGTTCTGTTTTTACAAGATCATGACTATTGCTAATGTAGCATGTGTAATCAATTTTAATGACTTTGTAGAAAAAGTGATTCTTTGTTTGACAGTTTTTCTTTGTAGAATGAGTTATGGATTTTGTAGCAGATAAAATGGAAAATACAGACTGTATGTTTTGAATCTGCAGACACTCTCTGCCATAGACAGCATACTTGCCAACCCTCCCTATTTAGGAGGGAGACTCTCGATTTTGGAGCCTTAAATTTGGTAGTTTCAGCCAGAGAGTTTTCTAAACTATACCTATATTCTAAGATCTAGTTATCTCATCTGAAAGAACAGCCCAAAATATGCAGTTCTAAAGGATTATTTTGTCTCTAGGGGGTATATACCTACGTTTTATTTATGTTTTAATTTGGAGCATGCAGAATCTCCCCCATGGAAATTTCAAAAAGTTGGCAAATATGCTGACAAGAGGAAATAACTCCTTACTCTTCCATAGCCATTTTAAAGATTTTTTTTGCTCAGAGGAATGAGGAAGAATAAGTTCACTATCTCTTCCATAACCATTTGAAAGTTTTTGCTGAGAAATGAGGAAAAAAAGGAGCTCACTGTCTCTTCCATAACCATCCAAAGTTTGTGCTGAGAAATGAGGAAGAAAAGGACCTCACTGTTTCTTCCATGACCAACCAAAGTTTGTGCTGAGAAATGAGGAAGAAAAGGAGCTCAATGTCTCTTCCATAACCATCCAAAGTTAATGCTTAAAAATGAGGAAGGAAAGGAGCTCACTGTCTCTTCCATAACCATCCAAAGTTTGTCCTGAGAAATGAGGAATGCAAACAAAGGTGGGAAGAAATTTGTAGAATCATATGATTATGACATTTGAATATGTCACTTCCCCTCCTGGTTCTGACAGCTGAAAAACGTCATCATCTGCTAATGTCATGCTTCGCTTAATGTCATATTTAATTCTGATAAATGAGAAGTGATATTAAGTGGAATTGACTGTATTTATTTCATATTCAAATGTTGTGTTGAGGGTTTGACCTGTACCAGAACATGTTATTAAATGTAGTTTTTCAACAGAAATTTTGTCTGTTAGCTACTCCTGTAAACGACTTTTCTCTAAACTGCTTCCATTTTTAGCTCACCTGGCCCTAAGGGCCAAGTGAGCTTATCCCATGCCGCAGCGTTCGTCGTCCGTCGTCCGGTGTCCGTCGTCCGTTGTCCGTCAACTTTTTCCTTTAAAATGCTACTAGTCCTGAACGGCTCAAAGGATTTTGACCAAATTTGGTCTGGAGCATCATTGGCCAAAGGGTTCTCAGTTTTGTATAAACGGAAGGTATGGTCCCCCTGGGGGCAGAGGGGAGGGGCCAAATAGGGGGAAAATAGGTAAAACTTTAAAAAATCTTCTTCTTCTCAACCAATAGAAGGATTTTGACCCAATTTGTCCTAGAGCATCTTTGGACAAAGGAGACTCAAGTTTGTATAAACGGAGTGTGTGGCCCCTCTGGGAGCATTGGGGCGGGGCCCAATAGGGGAAATAGAGGATTTTTTTTCTCCTACTATACAAGTGAAGGGATTTAAACCAAATGCAGTCTGAACCATGCTTAGGGACAAAAGAATCAATTTTGTTTCAACTGAGGTATATGGACCCCCTTCTTTGGGGCAGATGAGTGGGACCCATTAGGGTAAATAAAGGAAAATATTTTCCCTTCTGTACAAATGAAGGGATTTAAACCAAATGTGATCTGAAGCATGCTTAGGGGAAAAAAACTCAATTTGTTTAATTTGTATAAAAAGGAAAAGGTGCATGTGAGGCCCAATAGGGGAAATAGAGGGAAATTGGGACATAACATAAAAACTCATTTTCTTGTTGTCTTTCCCACCAAAACAGATTTATATGTAGTTCTTCTTGCAACTTTGTTTCTTGTACTCCTTTGATAAACCTGAATGGTACTCAGCAGGTTTTAAATTGAAAAATAAAATACCAGGTGAGCTATTAAGGCCCCTGGGCCTCTTGTT
>NW_018408079.1:270487-284908 GCF_002113885.1 Mizuhopecten yessoensis
GGGGGGGGGTAATAAGTCTGCTCATTCTTTTCTTCAGGGCCTAAGTGGTTGCCCTAGTGAATGTACATTAGCTACATTATGGACAGATAATTCTTTACAGAAAGATTACCTTGCTGCCACTGAAGGTGCAATATACTGGTCCCGATCTTCAAAAGCCTTCAGAACGGCTGAAGGCAGGCCATATCAGCATTGGGAGATATTCAGTAATTAACCTTAGCTTTCAGCACTATAAGTACAGATCTTAAATCTGTATTTTAATTCTAATTTTCCTTCCATACTCTAATTAGGGTCCATATAATGTCAAAGCACAAGTATCTTGAGATAATATCTATTACTGAGGCTCTTCGTCGAAACAAACAACATTAGCACACAAAAACCTATATTTACTACAACTCTGAAGGCGTAGTATCTATCTTGACATAAAACATACCTTGACATAAAATAAACTTTAAATAACCATTACATTTTCAAAATATGGATAGCAAAACATTAACAAATATCTCTCTTTAAGCATTGTGAGTGTTGTTAATGAAATAAACAACACCACATTCATTGGTAAAATTATATATAATCAATCCTCAAGTACAATTTATTTTTTGAATCAATCCTTTAAATTTTGAATTAATCACACATTTGGGGGAAAAAACAACTTATCTTTGTTAACACTATCCAGTTTTCATTTCGATAATTGAATTCAAAATAAAAACAAATGCAGGATGTGCTGAACCAGAGTGTTCCCCTGTACAGACTGTATAGACGCTGCTAGTGATAACAGCCACATCAAAGTTGATCTAATCTCACTTCCATGAGTAAAATTAAATCTCGGCTCTCAGGAAGCAATGCTATTATCTAGGCTTTTGAATTTCAGACTCTTGCCCAAAGGCGACACACTGTTACTACATCAACTGTGTAAAGGTTTCAAAGAATGCTTCAAATGCAATGTATCACTGGCACATACCACAGAGGTTGTAGAAATCTGACCAACAAGGCTTAACAGTTTTATTAATTTTTTGTCGACAGAAAGTATTTTTATCAAGATACACCTGATGTATCTGCCCACAGCTAACTGCCTCTATCTCCCAAGAGAAAGCCAGCTGAAATCTGGTTTAATATGCCGGGGAGCTATCAAGATTGAGATTATTGACAGCTCTGCAGCAATTCACTTTCTGCACCAGCCTAGTCGCTTTCCTGAAAATGTGTAAAACAATTTTTTTTTATTTCACTGAATTTTTAAAGCTTGCATGGTCAATATTTTTCTGCAGTATAACAATCTCCAAGGCAGCCAGCTCTACAAATGTATTTCATGTTTGCCTCCCTCAGAAAGATTTGCTGAATTTTTCAAGATTATGTTAGAACTGTACCCTGGCAAGTACCGTGGCAAGTACCCTGGCATTAGTATCAACATTCACACCTTTAACTACTTGTAGTCCTGAGCAGGCTGTTTTGTATGACAGAATCACATATAATATTCAAAGTTACGATTTGGAATCCTTTAAAAGGTGTGGGATCAAAGAGGGAAATCCTGCATTATTGATATTAATGGCGATGATACAAGCTTCAAACCAACAAGGTGTATAAAGGATGCATGCATTGATTCATAATGGTCAACCAATTTTTACAATTCTGAACTCATTTTTCCGTGATCACTGAATTGTCTCAATAACAAACAAAATAAAAATCTCATTTGATCAAGAGGTCTATTGGGCCTATATCACTCACTTGTTACTCAATGTTATTGGGAAAGATTTAAAGCTGAAATGCTAATATCAGCCAATCACAAGGAAACACAGTAGCAGTCCTACTGGATCTTATCATTAACTTGAACAATCATAAATATGAACTGTCCTTCATCACTGACAGCAAATAGGCCTTGTTGTTCAAGTTTTCAGAAAGCATTTGATCCCTGTGATTATTTTTGTGAATGTGGGTTATCTTCATCCCAACAAGCTACATGCAAAATATCATGTTTTATATTTTAAAACATTTGACCTTTTTGAACTTGAAGATATAAGTCTAAGTCATTTACTTGAACACAAGAGAAAGCCAACCATCCAAACAAGATTCATGCCAATATTATAACTTTCTGCCTCATTGTTCATTAGAATGAGTAATCGGAAGATTTTCATAAACTTAACAAATGACCTTAAATGGGGATCAAGATGAATTTTTCGTACAAATTTGATAGCCCTTGATCTCAGCATGCTATATGGTAAATATCATCACTCCAGGCAGTGCTGTTCTTCAGCAGAAGTAATTTGAAGTTTTCAATACATTTGACCTCTGTGATCATAACCTTGAAAGAAGGTGAAGGTGATTTATTTGAACGAAATTGACACCTTTTTGCCCGAGCAAGCTACAGGTCGGTTATCCATACCTTAGACATCATGTTCAATATTAGAAGTCACAGATTTTAACCCATTTTAACCCTTTTTTGGGTCTAAGTAACTTATTCTAACAACGTTGATAAGACTCCTTCTTTCAAGCAAGCTACAGGCCAGATATCATGACTATTGACCTCACAGTCATCATAGAAGAAATCATTAAATATTATATTTCATCTGACCCTTGTCAAATTAAATATTGATTTGAATACAAACAATAGCCAGCAAGCTACAAAACATATATTATTACCCAAAACCTCCTTAAAGGCAGGGGGAGGAGTATAATGATATTTCAGACCCAAGGCCATATAACTAAATGAGAAAATAATCTCCTAAGGATTAAGCTGTTTAGTGTATTTATAATGTGACTACCTAATGCCTAATGATATTTAAACTGATTTAAGGATCTCTGCAATGTAATATGCACTAATATATCAGATCAAGCAAACAACGTTTGAAATATGACCCTTGTTCTCTGAGGGGACAGGCCATCTATCCAAACTTCTTTCTTGCTTTTTCAATTATCTCTCCCATTAATTTATTTTCTTTCCTTCTCTGACCTTTCTTATCCCTTCCCCATTTCTCCACTATTTTATTCCTTTTCCTACCACACATGGTTTTCCCTACTCTGTCTTTCATTCTTATTTTCCCATTTTTATACCTTTTCTTCTCGTCTTTCTTTTGTTTTCATCCTCCTTTCCTGTTTATCCTTTTAATTTCATTGCTTCTCCTTTCTTCACCTTGCCCTCCATTCCCCTGTTTCTTTGCCTCCCCTCCTCTCTATTACAAACTCTACATTGCTCTCCAATCTCAACCGTCTTTACTATACCTTGCCCTCTAATTTCCCCTTTCTTCGTTTTGCTCTCCACTATCTCCTTCAATGCCTGGCCTCCAATCTCTCCCTTCTTTGCCTTGCCCTCCAATCACTCCCTTCTTTGCATTGCCCTCCAATCTCTCCCTTCTTTGCATTGCCCTCCAATCACTTCCTTCATTGCCTTGCCCTCCAATCACTCCCTTCTTTGCATTGCCCTCCAATCTCTCCCTTCTTTGCATTGCCCTCCAATCTCCAGTCATTGCCCTCTCATTTCCCCTTTCTTCGTTTTGCTCTCCACCATCTCCTTTGATTGCCTGCCCTCCAATCTCTCCCTTCTTTGCCTTGTCTTCTACTCTCTCTCCTTTGCCTTGCCCTTTATAACTCTTCCCCATTTTTACCTTGCACTCCACTCTTTTTCCTTTCTTTGTCCACTCAACTTCTCTCATTTTTTCTCTTAAATGATTTCTCCCCTAGTTCTTCTTTCCTTTAGATTTCTTTCTTAACATTAAGATTAATCAGTGGATAGACCACTATGTTACACAGACAGGACCATATTTGGCCAAACCTATCTGTGATACATCTCAAGCCCTACACATAAAACATACATATGCAAGGTTTTCATTACAGTGGGAGGGAATGAAGTCAATAATACAATCATCTGCCAGAGATTAGATGAAATTGGCTTTGGCAGGATATCTTCTGACAATACTAAGGAAAAACAGCTTGTCTTTCCATCTGTCCATTCATAAAGTAATTATATTCCTTTTTGGGAGTTATTGCGGAAGCTGTCTCTTGTACATAAAATACCACACAGCATGGGTATTTAGAATGATTGATATACATGTATGAGTATACAGGCAAGTACAGTAGCGATGATGAATATGAAAGGTCTTCACTGGGTGTTTTATAACAACGGCAGCTCATACAAAGGTTATCCAAAATAAAGTTACAGATCAATCAGATCCAAATAAGATCTTTTGATGAATGTCAGACTGACCGACACAATTCTTTCATAAGGTATACATAACCTTAAAAGTGTTATATTGCTCAGTTGAGAGTAGAAATCAGCTAGGCCACCAGAATTACTCTCAGAACTAGTAAGGCAGCACAAAACATTAACAGAATCAACAATTATTCTTATTTTCATGGATTAAGTAACAGCCATAGTAAGAACCTCCCACAGAGGATGTCAGTTTGAAGTAAGTTTACTTTCTGATATGCCTGTGCTATCTATGTTCTCAGCTAGGTGGACTAGAACAATCTGGGTAAAGCATGATCTTGTTTAACGTCATATATTAAAACAATCACTGGTCAGAAGCAGACAGTATCCAGGAGAATTAAACTATTGACCTGTGGTCAGAAGTGGTACATGTTACCACAGAGCCTTGCTACCTCAAGGAATCTGGTACAGTTAATTACTTCCGGTTCTTATGCATAATAGCTGCAAATCATTCTTGTGTACTTAAAACAATTTTCATTAGTTTCTTATGTGAATAATAGCATCACTTCCTTAATTGTGTTCAACTGAATAGTAAACATGTAATTGTGTCTTCTTGTGAATTCATGTGAACATATGTATATCTCATAACATTTAAAGTAAGGTAATAGAGCCAACGTCATGTGTAGGTCTGTGGGTTGATCAGTGGGGCACTTCACTTTGAACATTGAAGAGATCTATGGTATCTTCATTTTTTTTGGAGGGCTGTAAGATTACCATTATGACCTATGTGAGCTTCTATTGTGACCTTGATCATTTCGATGAGGTCAATTTTCAAAACATTTTAACCAAATAAAAAAAGACAAATAAATCAGATGCGTAAATGTTCAATGTTACGAGCAGGAATGATATAAAAGTCCATTTGATACTAGGGTAAAATTTACAGTATTACAGTTGTGGGATCGCACAACGTTACACGATGTGCGGTGTGCGCACGATGTGTGCACGGTGTGTGAACGGTGTGTGCACGATGGGCGAACGATAAAAAGCTGGACGATCATTACTTGCGCACATATGTGCGCACGATGGACGGACGTTGTGCGATAACAATCGTGGTTGGTGTAAATTGAGGAATGCCTTAACAATTTATACGGTTTCGTGTTTAAACATATAAACTTGATGTTTACGTATGTTTCTATATTCTAGCAACATCTATAAACTTTTCTTTCTGTCTATAAATTCTTATATTTAGAAATTGTGTTTTCTGTGTTTTTAAACAAACTTAATCGACACATGTAAAATTACAACACAATCCCGTATACAGGTAAACATAACCACTTTGTACATGTACCTGGACCGTAGTTTTCTTCCCGCCTGGGGCACTTACGTAACTCGTCGGGTAAGGCCGGGGGTGTGAAAATCCAGTTGAAGGGGAGCTATATAGGCAAACGAATGCAAATAACAAATACTATTTATTACGGCCAAACGGTATCGCATATCAGCTCTGTGTGTCAGGCACTGGTCAGGTAAAACTCCGGACACTCATAAAATTGTTATTTACCTGTTCTGTAACCTTGGAGCCAAACCCATTCTTGACAGCCTAACGGTCACTGTAATACTGTGTAACACGCATTGTGAAGTTGTATAATCTTGATTATTGTGATGAGAAATTACAGATATATACACAGTGTACATAATCGCATACAAGCCTTCCGTATTTTTGTCATTCCGTAATTTTGGTCTATAAATGATACCAAATCGCACAGTTGTGCGGATAGAAGCGCACAACGGGGGCGAACGATTGCTAAATCGCACAGTTGTGCGCACCATGTGTGGACGATGTGCGGACAGTGTGTGAACGATGTATGCACGGTGTGCGCACGCTGTTTTTGGTGCGTTGTGCGGTCCCACAACTGTAGCCACAGGTAGAGGAAAGGCAGACAGATAGGTGTAAAAGATTCTACTGCATGCAAAGGTCATTGAAACTCTCTAAATGCAGAAGTAAACATGTTCTTTTTATCATTTTAACTAGAAAATAGATGAGGCCTTAAACCTCTGAGAATAAACGTAAATGTTTGCAGCCAGATATATTGTGATTTCATTCCATTTACAATATTTTGGAGTCCTGATACATAAATCTTTGATCCATTTCTCGGGACAAACTAGTTGGAAAATGACAGCAAGCTGGGCAAAGCTTCCTTAAATGAAGAGGTTGTAATATGATAATAGAAAGTTATGCAATATATTAATGTAGATTGAGGATTAATCTACTTAATAGGTGAGCAGCCGTTCCATCAGAGTTCATGGACGACTATCAGTACAGACACATGTACGACATTAGTACCACTTACAGTGGCACTGGGCTGTGTATAATCGGGGGATTTGTCAACATCCATTAGCAAATGGTGCACACCGAGTGCTGCCTTTGATCCCATGATACACTGCCAATCGAAAGCATGGTTACGGCCGTAACTCAGGCAGAAATCATTGAAGCAGATCTTGATGTTGAATAGATCTAATCTATTTGTGTGGTTCTGATTTCTAACACCATCATACATGGCAGTGAAACTCTTAACATGCAGCGCAGGTTTAGCAATATCCATATAATCTCTAAAGATGCACATTTTTTTGAACAAAATTATATTAACCAGAAAAATATCATAGAACCACAAAAAAATGGAAATATTATATAAACTGATCTAGTGAAGAATTGATGACTATTTGGCCAATTTGTTACATTATGGTCTAGACCCATGCCGAGGCTCCAGCTCGAACATTATCGTCTAGCCCATTATTTATGGTGTAGAGTCTAGCAGTTGTCCATTATGATGACAGGAGATGTAAGGCCTATTGGGCCTGTGTCCCTGGTTGTCAGGGTTTATAGTTGGTAGGTATGTATATGGGGAGGTGAACTCTGGGTTAATGTGGAACAGATCTATCACTGCTGAAGGAAAAGAATGCATAGGAGATTACTGTCAATCCTCACATAGGTATGTTTGTCTAAGTTTTACCACATAGGAAGTTAAGCACTATGGACCTCCTCATAACATTCAGTCCGCGTTTTAGATAGTCTTTTAATGGGCAGATTGGTTGAGTGGTTAACACTCCCGCCTTCCAAGCAGGCAGCCAGGGTTCGATCCCCGAAGTCGCTGTACGCATGGAATATTCAGAGAAAGTGATTTTTCTCCTGCCCACACAACTCCAACAACCCAGGTGGGGTATAAATTGGTTTGGGGTGGGTGTTGCGGTATCTGTGCTGTAGCATTCAAGTGAGGTGGCACTACAAATGATACTGTTGGAAGCACGGTCCCACTACAAACAGAACACAATACATCTCCAGCACACATACAGGTATACACACATAATGAGATATTAGCCAGGTGGCATAGGACTAGTAGTTAGCGCCTGATAAGGCAGCTCCTGCAAATTCCTCAATATTGCATTGATTAATATATATGCTAATTGTATTGACTGTATAAAATTGTATATCTATGTACTGTAAAGCGCTTTAAAGTGGCTTATGTTAGATATAGATAGGGCGCTATATCAAATGTTGTATATTTTTTATTTTTATTTATTTAATTAATATATAGTTGCAATTTTGGCATTATCTCCAAATGTTCTGGGTACATGTTTTTTTTACTAACAACAGTGTTATTTATGATATATTTGTCATTGTGGCATTTACCATACTCAGGCATGTTACTGACTCAACTATTTTCCTTCAGCTTTCAGCAGAGCACTGGACTAGTTGGGGTCTGCAAGTGTTATCCATGTTCGACTGCCAGCAGAGGCGCTTTGTTTTTACATGCCACAAAGCAGTGTGTGCTCACATGGTCCCCATATTAAATTAAAACAGAACAATTTCTGATCCCAAACATATCAAATACATGTCTTACATTCCTATATAATGCCTGGGACTGACATTTGAAAGCTAATTAAACATTGATATACAGTGTATACATACAAAACAAACATGAATTATTATTTTGATTTCACCCTTAATATACTACATACAGACTATGTCCAATTCAGATTTTTCTCTGACCAAAGAATTTGGCTCCAACAAATCTAGTTCCAGGTGTGTATCTGTAAGGTTTAGACAAAGTTCATGGTAAGTGCAGATATATCAACTTTATTTATTTTACAACAACAATAAAACTTTTTATTTTTTTATTTTTAATAATTGCTCTTGTTGGCTCGGCTAGAGAATCTTAACGAGGGAGGAAACCGGAGAACTCGGTGCAAACACACGCGGTTTGAGTTGCAGATAATAAATTCTATGAAAAATAATTCCAAGATCATGGTCAAAATGAAAAATATTTATCATTTAATACTTCAGTAAGTAAAATTCAACATATATTGGTATGTGTATGGGGACTACAGACTACCCATCTATATATTCCCCTTCAAGTTACGATCGTAAAGAAGTTAACATAACAATGATCAATATGTAATTGGTAAATGTGAAGACACATATGATGGGGGCCATTATTGAGAGACTATGGATGGGTCTGTTCGTAGGGTGATAACCTTTGCTACATCAATTCTTACAACAGCTGACTTCCCCGTGTATATGTTATAACTATGTGTCGGTCAGCTCACTAACGATGTGTTTATCTTGAAAATATTACAGCTACACTGACAAGGAAGACAACTAGAGGTTTAACATTTCAGCATTGTACTGCAATATACAATGTACATTTGTATACTGTGCTCCAACAATAGACAATGGACATGCATGTGCTACACTGAGAACACAATTGTTTAAAAAAAAATAAAAAATTGGAAGGACTATAGTATTAAGTTATTGATATTTAACATTGAACAAGAAATTAACAAGAAAATACCTGGTCAGAACATACAGGAACAGAAGAAGTAGCATGTCCACCCAACCAAGACAGGTAGGAATTTGGTGACAGAAAAATATTTGGAAAACGTATTTAATGGTTGGAATAGTTCATTATGAAACTTCAGGGGTGAATGAGTTAAAAACAACAACACTGGCAATTTCTTCCTTAAACAGAAACATATGCATTGCAGGTTTCTGTTAATATGTAACTTAATGTATGTTGTGCAACAAACAACAGCTAAGCAAATTAGTTAAGGCTGTTGCTGGAAACTAGACGTGCGATGTTCCACAGATGCATTGTGTGGGAAACTTTCTTTAAAAACCTGTCACAATAAATTTCACTTAATTCCAAATAACACTGACACAACTGTTTCCAAAAATAAGATTGTAAATGTGATTTACTGACTGACCAAATTAAATATTGAACCAAAGTGCGTCACAAAGATTCAATGACTCATGAACATGACAACCAAGAATTATTGGCTGAAATGTTGTAGCACTTCTGGAATTTCCCTTGAAAGCTACATGATTTATGATCTCAATCAGGGTTTAGTCGAACATTTAAAACAACTAAATTATTGTTTTGGCTGGAGACATCACCAAAGTAGTATCTGTTCTAGTTAGAGACACTTATCCCTATTTTCGCTGGAGACACCAGTCTCTGTTTCAGATAGTGACAATAGAGCTTGTATTATTTTTCAGGTGACATCATATGATTTGTCCCTAATTTTGGGTGAAGGCTCTTTTCCCTGATTTAGCCGGTAGCAACACTTGTACATTTGTTCAGAAGACACCATGGCCAGTTCTTGTTTCTAGCTAGTCCCTGCTTTGCCTGGAAACAGTAGTCCATGTTCTTGTGTCACTTCTCCTTATAATGGCCAGATATCGGTGCCTTACATAAAGTGTTTTGGCCGAGGACATCAGCCGCTCCCCTCCCCCTTCCCTCCCCCTTTTTTACTGGTGACACATGAGTCTCTGTTTTAGCTGGAAACACTAGTCCTTTTTTAAAACTGTTGACGCTAGCCTTATTTTGTCTGTGAACTGTTTAAGTCCCTGTTTTGGTTGGAGACTTAAATCCCTGTTTTGGCTGGAGACATTTATTACAGTAGTCCTTGTTTGGGTATGAGACATAAGCCCCTGTTTTGGCTGGAGACATTAATTACCGTAGTCCTTGTTTGGGTATGAGACATTAGCCCTTGTTTTGGTTGGAGACATTAATTACCGTAGTCCTTGTTTGGGTATGAGACATTAGCCCCTGTTTTGGTTGGAGACATTAATTACCGTAGTCCTTGTTTGGGTATGAGACATTAGCCCCTGTTTTGGTTGGAGACATTAATTACCGTAGTCCTTGTTTGGGTATGAGACATTAGCCCCTGTTTTGGTTGGAGACATTAATTACCGTAGTCCTTNCTTAATTACCAAAGTCCTTGTTTGGGGATGAGACACTAGCCCCTTGTTTTTACTGGGGACTGTTTGAGTCCTTGTTTTGGCTGGAGGTATTAATTACCATAGTCCTTGTTTGGGGATGAGACACTAGCCCCTTGTTTTTACTGGGGACTGTTTGAGTCCTTGTTTTGGCTGGAGGTATTAATTACCATAGTCCTTGTTTGGGGATGAGACACTAGCCCCTTGTTTTTACTGGGGACTGTTTGAGTCCTTGTTTTGGCTGGAGGTATTAATTACCATAGTCCTTGTTTGGGGATGAGACACTAGCCCCTTGTTTTTACTGGGGACTGTTTGAGTCCTTGTTTTGGCTGGAGGTATTAATTACCATAGTCCTTGTTTGGGGATGAGACACTAGCCCCTTGTTTTTACTGGGGACTGTTTGAGTCCTTGTTTTGGCTGGAGGTATTAATTACCATAGTCCTTGTTTNACACAAATAATACACTTGGACAGATAAATATAAATATAAACATTATGTATTTTACAGATAGACTGACAAATGGACAAACAAACAAAGGGCGAGACAACACAACAAATGAATGCAGCAACGTTGTCCTGATAAAGGGGCGAAGGAGGTAATGACAGGATTGGTTAATGCAAAACAAATTATTGTCAGTCACTTCAGCAACATAATGGCATGATATATGGCCAGCTAATACACAACAGTAATCCTGCTGGGTCTAATGGTTCAGTGTAGTGTTCCCTTCCATCACGCTATGTAAACATTTGACATGGTGCTAAACTATATATTGAAGTTCATTGATAAAACTTCAAAAAGTTGAATTTCCAAGGAACCCAATTAGCAATTAAGAGCAGCAAACTATTCAGTTACGTAAAAAGTCACACAAAGTATTTTTTATACTGAGTTTATGAAACTAGGAACTTTTGGTTCTACCATCAAAATATATAGGCCTTCTGTCGTAATCAATCAAACATATGTATACAAATTGACGTAAACTTTTATCCTGTCGGCATTTTCAATTTCCTTTAATTTCCCCTATACATCATGTAATTTCCTCCTCTCTCTTAATTAAAATACGTCCTTTGTATTGACCGACTGGATAATCACACGGGCACTTAGTCATGTTCTTCCTGTCTCTGTCTAGGTCTGGCTAATTCCGATTTCATTTCTATTGGCGGCACTTATCAATGCACCTGAATTTAAAGTGAATCATTAATTACTACATCAACAGTGATATGTTTCAGCTGAAGGATTTTCCAATTTTGTGTGGATTTTATATTTAGGGGAATGCTATTGTTTTCCCACTTAAAATAGCATAATTACTAAAGTGAATAAAAAAGCATCAGGATCCTCAAGTACTGGAATGATAATCATGTAGAGGAACTGGACTGGGTAGATCGCCGGCTACCAGGTAGCTTAATTGGTTAGAGCATCTGTCTAAGAGTCCCGGAGGATTCGAACCTCAGTCTGGCTGTTGCATTTCTCTTTCTCTTGTTATGAATTTGGTGCCCAACGAAATATACCTACAAAGGGTGGTATAGGGTTTTGTGTGTCTTGGGGGTCGAAGACTTTGTTAAAGGAGGGAGGAATGTAGTGGAACTGGACTAGGTTGATTGCCGGCGACAATTAAGGTAGCTCAATGGGTTAGAGCGTCCGTCAAGAGTTCGGAGCATCCTGGATTCAAACCTCGGTCTGGCCGTTGTATTTCTCTTTCTCCTGTTACAATCATTTGGAATTCATACAATTATAACTGAAGTCTGCATGATATAGAACCTTAACTGAGGCACTAATATCAGTATGCTGCCAAATGTGTTAGATGTTCTACTTAGTCCCAGAGTGCAGCTCCAGTCATGATCAGGTGTCATGTCTAGACCAATTGACAGTGCTCAAACATTAATGTGCTTGCAGACACAGATTCAACACCCAGTGTCACAGGCAAATTGTTATGGAGCACTATTTTACTTTTTCATCCCATTTGGTGGTATCAATTATATTTCAATAGATGATATAGGTGATACCATGTATGTATTACAACTCAAAACCACCTAATGCATGAGTATTTCAATCTTTTTGGATAAGTGATAGCACATCCACCTCATTAGATTAAAAAGTAAACTGTTGTCCCATATAAAAGGGACTTGTATTATTATAAATAATTGTATAAATGTTGTTAGCATCGACCAACACCTTTTACTTGTCAGCATCTCGTTAGAACTTATACATGTATGTGTTTTATTGAAATAAAACAAAACTTAAGAACAGTTGAACAGACACCTTCACAAATTGACACTTATTCTTAGAACCAATCTGCTCAATCTTCAGATTCAGTTTGTTTTTGAAAACACTACTCAGTGGGACTAAGTTTCAAAAATATTTCAAATTTTGACTAGAAGTTATTAGAACCACTAGTCCACCTGGAGATTTCAAAAGTTTCCGACTATCGGACTACCCTTATATTGTCTAGCCTTGGAGATATTTCGACATTGGCCAATGACAAGATAGCTCCGATATAAGTGTCTCATCTGAAACAATTGACAGTGACTTGGTAGTTCTGTAATTAACTTAAAAGAATATCAAAGTACAGTTTTGGGTTTCGAAAAAAAAGAAAAAAAGAAATAAAAAGCAATTTCATCATTTGGTATGATCCTAAAGTTCAATTTTTTCAACATTTGAACTGTGTAACTATGGTATTGATATATCAATACTAGGTTTATCCTGCAGCTTGTACAAATGGAAACTGATATAAATTAGCACATTGTACAGGATATATTGTGTCTTGTCCTGAACTGGTGCACTGTAAATCTTCTATTGTACGCTACACCACTCTCATTCTACATTGACCAATGTCTGGTCAGCTTACCGCCACAACAAACATAAACAAAACACTCATTTTAAACCATATCTTCAAACAGACGAGTATCTTTTTATTACAAGAAGCAAGTTTAAATCTTGAAATAAATTGGATTAGTGGTTTTTTTAGTTCCAATATTTCTGAAAATCTACTTTTGGGGGGAAAATAGAAGTCAACTTCTGGAAACAAGCTAATCAGACATCAAGGAACTCGCTCCAGACATATAGATGGTAGAAATCTGACGCCTGGACGAAGATGAAAAGTTTATTTACAGACTTGCCTGTATAACTGCCATTGATTTTGTTTCCAATTGCTCACTGTCACAACATAGTTGAGTAATCTGTAACTATATAGAGGCTGAACACAACTCTAACCTCAATGCCTCTTGCCCGATATATTACACAGCATTGGTGTTCTGACCGTCTGCTCCTAGGTTAACAGTGGTGTCCATTTTCTTACTTGACATTGGCAACGTCATATATCACCAGAAATATTGACCTGTTGATATACATCTCCAGCATAGCCACACTTATACCATTATACAGAGAATTGTCTTGCTAATCTGTTTAGACTATTTACATAAATGTTCACTAATTATGCAATCCTTAAGAGGCTATGAGATGAACACTCTTCATTTGCCTAATTGGTGTTTTCTTATAATGGCGTATGAGAGCATGGCAGACCAGTGCTGTCTTGATCCTCCTCAAAATATGGAAATACCTCAAGATTAGTCAGGTTTAATTGTTACTAATCATTACAGTATTAGCGTTCCGTGGACTTGTCAGATATCTAATTCATACTTAACCCCAGGTCAATGGTTATTGTTTGTTCGGATCAGAATTCAGAAATAATTGAAGAGAAATTGTGGTAACTTGTATATAGAAATGTACCACATGTAAAATACAGGCAATTTGATGATGATCTATTTGAATGACACAGCTTTGCAAGCAAACAACATAATGCGCGCTAGCGCATTATGATTTGTTTGCTTGCAAAGCTGTGTCATTCAAATAGATCATAAATACCATACAAAAACAGTTCAATACTTATATTTACGTTTTCTCTGCCTCTTATGTTCTTTTTTAACTTATAATTTATAATTAAAATTAAAAATGCCCGCCTTATCGACAGTCCACACAATTTCGTTCAATAGTTTGAACAGCGTATTGTCGCGTGCTGA